>NW_020799100.1:20614282-20753368 GCF_003259725.1 Athene cunicularia | reverse complement strand
CAGCCGCAGCAGAGACCGCCCGCGGGTCCGGGCTCCCCGCGCCCGACGGGAGGGAACCGCGCTGGCGGGGAAAAAAATGATAAAAGTACAGGATAATGGTGTTCAGCCCTTTGTGATTAATCTGTTTACAACGTGTGTAGGGGGAGTGTAAACACAGAGGTGTCTGCTACTCAATTAGAGGACGCGAATACTTTTCGCAGGGGGTTATGAACTCTCCTGCAGAGCGTTTTGCACCTGCAGGAGCCATCCATCACCTTCTTCCCCCAACTGCTGGCGGTAGCAGCAGTTGTCTGGGAAATGGGTATATTTTCTAAGTGCTGGCAGTGCTGCATCTGCACCACAGCCTTCCGCAACCAGCTTGAGCATTACGGAGGGACACCACCACCATCCTGATCTAGAAAGGATTGAGTTGGCTACTTACCCAAAATTTCACTCCCAAGAGAAGAATGTGAACTCCAGCTAGTTTCTCAATCCAGCATATTTTGGTTCGGGTCCCTTTGGCTGCATCAGGCAAGCCCTAACTGAGAACTTAACTTTGTTCTGCAAGGTCATGTAGCAATAACATAATTGTAGAATCTTGTATAATAAATATTATCCTTAATAATAAACCTTAGATTCTTAATTTTGTCATTTTGTTTCCCCTACATGCTCACTATGCTTTCAGGTCACACAGTACAGTCATACAGAACAAAAAACAGTTTCTACAGTACCATGTTATGGCAAAACACCTTTGATGTAATGGAGCAATACCGGCTGCGTTATTTTACGTGGTGTTATGTTGGCCATTCACTGAAAGCTCTGTCTCAGAAATTAAAAAGTGCTTACAAAATCTGCTCAACGGGCACTTGGGAAGCCTTGAATTTTAGGATGAGGTCCTACAACATTTCAGGATTTTAAGGTACTGTGACATCTGGAGGGATACTCATCAAATATAGAAAGCTTCACTTTTCAGGCATTAAACCCAAGTAGACATCTAGTTTACATATGAGTGTATATAAAAAGCATTTGAGGTAAGTTCTATCCCACTGGTTCCAAAAGAACTATATGCAAAGAAAACCTATATTCTCCTAAAACCTCATTCTTAGTTCACCAGCTTGGAAAAGCTGGTGATGGATTCTCAAAAATAAATTGCAAAAAGACCATCTCTTGAAAGGCAATGAAATATGGTTACAACAGCCCTGTCTCTGTTTTACACAGAGCAAAGGAAACTGGTTTATGCTTCAGTAGGAAACTACAGAAACTACAGCAATACTCCTCAGGGGAAAAAAAAAGTGCTGTAATGTAAAATGTGGAGAAGACTGTCGGTTAGCCAGCTCAGGAATCTTACCCGCGTGCAGTATACTGCCCTGTTTAATAAAGAGTGTCTTGGAAATTTCTTACCAGGGTCAGCAGAAAGCAAGCCCTAAGTCATCCTATTGTAATGGAAATACAAAATAACTTCCGGAAAACTTTGTAGATGTGGCGAGAATTATTGGAGTCATAAATAATAAAAGTAATATATGCAGGGTGATCTGTACTGGTTAATGAAAAGAGCCTCAAACAAAGCATTTGAATTTTAATGTGACCAAAGTTTTATATACATCTAAACCCAATGATACTGCATTCTCTATCTTATGGGGTGTTACCTGTTTGGTATGAGTTCCTGTTGCGACAGCTGTGGCTAGGAGGAATAAACTGTGTTTTGATATAAAATAGCAGAGAAAAATACTCACTTGGGAAGAGCACTACAAGAAACACTTATTCTGACGTCTACACTTAAATTAGTTAGTTACATTATTTGTCATACTAAGTTGGGAAGCTGTCTGAAGGGGCTGAGGAAGAGAGGGTTAAGAAGCCAGCAAACTGGCAAGCAGCTGCACCCCATAAGCAACTTGATAAGGCAGAGATAAAAATCTGCTTTCAGCTGAAAGGAAGACTTTAGAGATGGAAGGGGAAGTCAGACCCAGCTGGTAAGCAGAGGCTTTGGTTTTCTGATCCTCCCTTTGAAGGAAGAGCCATAATGCACTTGAGGTTTGATGGAAGGTGCCTGTCTGCAGACACTGATCCAGATAGCTCAGTGCAACCACTTTGTTCCTGTTAACCTCTTAACCCTGGGCTACCTGGGTGAGACTGGGCTGATAGTGGGGCAACACCTGGCAGAGAGAGGAATCTAAGCAAGACACTGCCTCTCCACATTCCAAATGCCTGGGATAGCCTGGCTACAGAGCTCTGCTCTTGTTTAACCAACAAAAGCTTACCATTAATTACCTATAAAGACGGAGCAAGGTATTTTCAGACAAGACAGCAAGTGTCTAGACCTTGCTGTTTAAACCACAAGTAGATCATTCTCTTTTAAAAAGATGAGCTCTGTCAAATCAGAAGTTGAGAATTTGTGTATTTATAGCAAAAATGCCTTGGTGATGGCCACAGCCTATTTTATACAGGCCAAGCTTCATGATCTTGCTTTTTATGAAACTGCTTGTAAAAGCAGATTACATAGATTTTAATACTTCCCCCCCACACAGCTTTTGGTTCTCAATTGCGTTTTTTCCTCTTAATTCTGTCTGGATATGTATGTAACATTTGTCATCAGGCAGAATACAGACTAATACTTTACTGGAAGTACAGAGGCAGAATGTATTAGACTGAATAAAGAAATTAGACTTTGCTTATAATATGAAGATATACGGATGGAGAAGAGACTGGTCAGGGAGAGGGGAAGGAATATAAATGCTTCCAAGCAGTGAAGTTAAATCTACTCTTTTGCAAACACAGGTGGCAGCCTGACACCTGGGAAAACAGAAAATTTGACTGCAAAGCTGTACATGGTGTAATAAAACTGTTTACCTGTTTTAGAATATCTTTTGTCCTCTAATTCCTCTTTCTTTCATGAAACAACCACAGATGCTCTTCATACAGAAACCTCCAGAACATCATGATGTCCAATCTTGTGATATATTTGTGTGTCTGTAATCATGCAAACACAGCGGGTAGAGGGGATTAGAGAGGAGTCACCAGGAGATGAGCAGGGAAGGGGAAACAACAGATGAGTGTTGAGCAAAAGTCTGACTGGGGAAAACCTAGCTAGTGTAGAGTGAGTGTTGGCTCTGTGGCACCTGGAGCCCCATCTGCCACAGTTCCACAGCAATTTCAGGTTAGAGAATACTGAGAGAAAGGATGACAGGTTGTTCTTTGTACTGCCTGATCCTTTGCCTTTCTGGTTCATGCCTCTGCAATCACAACATACTCCATTTCTCATGAGGAAAAAAAAAAAAGGCACCTCTTAGGAAATACCTTGATATTGTTTTAGGACAGCACTAGCTGCCTATTTATAATTAAAAACATAGGAACAACTTTACCAGTTCAGATCAAGATGCCATCTAGATCTCAAGCAGCAGCAGATGCTAAAGAATCATCAATGTATTCCAACAAGTCTCTGAAGAGGACAAGCCAGTGAAACACTTCTCTCTCAGTTCTTTCCCTCTCAACAACTATTTTCAACTCCGGCTATTTTGTAAGGACAACATGTTATTTTCTCACCAGTACCCTCCAATCTCACATATATGGACTTGCTCAGATCCACCCCTTGAATTCATATAAACTTCTTGCACCAACAAAGTCCTCTGGAACTTCAGCAGATCTGCTACGGGTGCATGAAGAATCTCCTTTTGATTCTGGCTCCTACTTCAACGCCCCCTAGTTCTTCTGTACTGCCTTATCATTTCTCCATTAAATCCTCTCTTTTCCAGGCTAGAAAAAAACCCAGCCCTGTTCAATCTTCTTCATAGAGATGTTATTCCATACTGTGGGTGATTAATGCCCTTTCCATGACCCTTTTTCAGTTCTAATAGATCACTACACAGTGTTCCAGATGTGAAAAAATCATGGATTTATACAACGGTGCAGTGATGTTTACATTTTTGTTCTCTATGGTTTTCCTAATAGCTTAATGTTTGATTTGATTTTTTTTTACTGCCACCAAATAGATGTTTTCTTGGAGTTATTTCTCATGACCAAGCGTCTTGCACTACAGCAGTAATAGGCTGCTCAGAGCCCAGAATTTCATGTTTCATATAAGCATTACTGTACTTTCATCCACAATGACTATTTATCTGCTCTATTATTTTATTTAGAAATGTATTTTAACAAGGTATCTTGCAGTGCATAGCTAGAAAGATTGAATCTGAAATACTCATGCAACTTCAGAATTTTAGTTCTATTTCAGCAAACTTCAAAACTTAAAAAGAAAGGGTTAAATAGAGTTTGGGGTATATTTTAAAGACTAACTAATGATCAGAGCACAAAGTGACTGTTCCAAGTTTGAAAGAAAAAACTCTCTTATTCCATTAATATGTTCCTTATAATAAATTGTGATATCAGATTAAGTTTATACACTTCAAAAAGAAACACAAATCCTCAGAATATACAAAAAAAATCTAGACTTACAAATTACATCTAATGATTAATAAGCTAGGAAGATTTATAATCTAAAATTGTCAAGGAACATGCAAATACACTCCTACTTTTGCTATACCAGCAGAGGGGAAAAATAATCTTTGTATTATAGTATAACAGCAGTACACGGAGTGGCAAAGCAGCATAAAATTACTTCTGTAAGGACAGTGTTTTTGTGATGGCTGTCAGTATCTTCAACAACTCAAAAGACTGTACTTCATTCTATGAAGTGAAATACTACAGTACTGTACTTACCCTTAAGCAAAAGTCACTCTTTTGTTCTAACCATTTGAATTGTTGAGGTTATTTAACAGTCAATTTACTTTGTTTCAGATAATTAATACTATTCATGAGATTGGTGATCAAAGAGGAAAAAAAACCAAACAAACACGTTGGGCAACTTTTATCCTATCCATTAAAGACATTATTCAGCATGCTAAAGAGTGAATGTCTCATTTTAATGAAACATTACTAGTCATCATTTACCAAATATTGACTGCAAAAAATAACTTAAGGATATAACATTGTATGGTAAATAGAGAATTTTATCCAACGATAGGGCTTAGTACAAAATAAATAGCAAGAGATGATGCTAAACTTTCCTCTCTAGTTTAGTGAGTTCAGTGGTGCTCCAAGAAAACTGATAAAGCAAAAGGGCCTGCAGTCATGTGGAGCATGGTAAGGAACAGCTGATCTGTGGAGCTAGATACTTTTAAGTTTCACGCCAAGGAAAGATATTACATTCATTATGACCAAAGAGCAGGAAATGAGTTCAATTCCAAAGCAACAATTTGCATTTCCCTCTCCTGGACAGACTGCCTAAGGAACAATCCTCTTTATTAAAGGAGATAAAGGAGCTGCGATGGTGACATACATTAAAATAAATGTTGGCACCTTGGATTTTTAGGGACAACAAGACAGGGATTTGGGTATTTATCTTTGCTTTTACTTGTACATGACTAAAAATATGTCACAGAAACAACTGGTCTGTCTTTAAAGAAAATCTGAAATCATTAAGCAAGTAAAAGAAAAGTGTTTAGAATTTGTCTAAAAAAATTTTAAAACTATATAAAAATACTAAAAGCAAGGGAATAAGTTCTTAAAACCTGCAAATAAAATCTACTGTAGATTTGATGGACTATTTTTCCACCCAATAACTTGAATGGTTTAAGATACGCTTAATTTCAGATGCATCTCCACATTATTAAACTGCTATAAAATTTCTATGCCCAAGTATGAAGGATGAGAGAAGTAACGAGTGTAATCAATAGGCAGTTCTTTGGTCAGTGTATGTCATTGCTACACAGAGATTAGAAGAAAATATCTGAACAGCTCAGGTAGTCTGGTGACAAAAACTGGAATAGGGACAAGTTAACCTGCTTCATGCTACTGTGGCCACACTGTTCTAGTATCCAAACAGGCAAACTGAGATATGTTGTCTCCATGCTGTGACCTATATAACCTCTTTTATACCATATCATTTGGCTAAATATATTTGAACAGTTATAAGCCTATATCTTTGTCATAATATTTAGAAGTTTTTTCCATAATTCCTCTCCCTTGGAGTGAGGAATTATGGAAAAATTCCTCTCCCTTGGAGTGAGGAATTTTGCTCTATTCCTGTAATTTATACCTGAAATTTCAACTAGTTCTGTGAGGACAGAGTTTATGCTGTTTTGTCTTTATGTGACATGGAAAAGTTTCCAGGTTATAAATGCATTTAATAAGGTTTTGGTTTTAAGTACAATATTGTGCAGAATTTAATTTTCAAAAATTATTCATTTTGACAATTCAACTTTAAATTAGGACTTTCTTTTTAGAGAGGGCTTACATTTCTCATTTGTCTCTTCCTGATCAGGTAGAAAGCAAGAAACAAACTTGAAAGCGCTTTTTTTGGCCATAAATCTATAGTTGGTTTTCTCTGATTTCAGAAACAGAGCTCATGACAATCCTCCCACATCTGTTTCATCAGCTGATTAAAATGTAGATCTACAAGGTAACACATTTTTGGATGATGGGCGTTACTCTAACTCATTATTAAGAGAACAACTTTATGCAGGATCAGCAACTTGGCAGTGTAAACAACATGAAACAGTTCTTTTAAATAGGACTTGATATTTTGTTTATGAGAGCTTTAATTTAGCGTAAGGCTTTATGCTTTTATAACCCATTTAAGCATAAAAGTTTTTGTTATCTTTTAAAACCTTTTTGCAGTGAAGACTGTTTATCTAGCATGAGAAAGAACTCAGATAGGAGCCTTATGTAAAGCGATTAATATTTGGTTTTCTGATTGTGTTGTATGATTTGTGGTGTGTATTGGAATACCCTGAAAGGCAACGTGTTGGTTTGTTGGGTTTTTTTAAGCCAACAAGACACCTGACGAGTATTAACTTATTCATCAAAAAGTGAGATTCTTTTGCTGATAGGGACTGAGCGTGCTGTTACACTTAGTTTTATAACTACTTTTAATTTACATTTAAAGTTGGAAAAAAATCAAAATCAAAACGTTTCAGTTAAATGTATATTTTGACGATTTGAAAGACTGCATTTTAAAACCACAGCTGCTGGGCTTTCTCGAGGAAGGCATTTTTATTTTGACCCAGTTCCACTAACTGTCTACGCTCAGACTTGCTTTACTCGTGCCTACTGGAAACACAGCAGCTGGCCAGTCTGTTTTGTTCTTCTACCAAAACTAGAATGCAAGAATTAATTGTGCCAAGCTAAATCTAACTCTATTACCATGCTGCTAGTAAAACCAGTAACTGCACCGAGCCAGTAAAATATACCTAGTGTTAGAAATGGACTTTAGGAAGCACAGAGATTTGTCTTGCAACTCTTTCACTTCAGTATCTCGCCCTTATTTATGTACAGCATGAGTCAGTGAAAATGAAAGTTGAAAGCGGGATGATTAATGATCAGTGGTGCATCAGCAGCGTGCATCACACAAGGGAACAGAGCATTCCTGACAAAAAAAGCAGGGGCTCGGTCATGCTGGGCTATCAGCTAGCAGAGTTGATTTTACTTCTAATTCTCCAAGACAAGTACTAGCTTCAGAGTCTGAAACATCATATACCAGACTGTCAAACTTCTTTGATTTTAACGACATTTCAGGAATCATGTAGGTACATGGTAGGGTAACACGCAACTCACCATTTACCTGGTAAGTGTTGTAACTGATTCAGGAAGCATTTTCTAGTTTTAACCTCTCCAAAAAGTTACTATTTTCTCAACTTCTGTAAATTTCCTTCTGGATCAGATATTCAAAGAAGTAATGCAAAATAATGAAAATTGTAATTCTGTAAGTGCAACCCCCTGCATAAACCTTCTTCTAGACAACCACATTCAGTTGGGTTGTAAATGATGCTTTAAAACACCCTACCATGATGTGGAGGCTTACTCCTTTATTATGAATAATGTTACACTTTGCACCTTCCTCCAAGGTAGGTCTTTATGCACACATATCTTCTATACAAGGCTACAGAGTAAGAACAAAGTCCACTGAGCAGTGAGAGATTGAAGATTCTTGGCTTTCACTAACTACCTTCCTGTTTCCTCAGTTAAAGCAGTTTAACAAATGAGTAGTTTCCTACCATCTCTGGATATTGTTTTTTCTAAGCAAGCAGCACTCTGAAAAGGTTCCCTGTTGTGGGAATACTGATGATTTACATAGGTGTAGTACTTTACATGCGTGCAATACCAAAAATTCATGGTGTTATTTCAATCTACATTAGCTGGTGCTTTTACGTTTGTATCATTTACTTTTTCCTCAAACATTTTTCCATTTTACAGAGATGCATTTAAATCTTATCAGATGCTGTTTTCTATGTTAACTCATTCACACAAAGTTAATACTTCAGCTCTCCTGCTCTGCTTTCTATCTGGTTCACACATTAACTGTTCTTTTACAACTATTTTATTTGTGCATTACTATATTTGTCAAGAAAAGTCTTTACTTGCATAACTTGTCAGGTATATGCATACTAAAAAGCAAGCATACCTACACACACACATTAAAACAAGCCTATGCGTGATACGTTATATTGCTGCATTAGTTCTCAAGAATCTGCTTTAACACTCAGTTTCTTTTGTCCTGTAACAATGGTGTAACATAAACCCTTCCTACAAACTTCTCAGAAGTTAACAGCTCCTGGGGTGCACTGTGTGAAACAGCAGTTCCATTCTGCCTGAAGTGCATTCTTCAGAAAGACAAAACTTTTCTATCTCGATGTATCTGTTACGCTGGCAATTTATGAACCAAGTGTTAAGCTACTCCTTTCAATACTGGCATTCTGAACACCGCTGGAAGAAGTATCCAGAGGCGCGTGCATGGCTCTAACCTTAAGGCAGCTGAAGTCAGCAGCAACGTTTGTGTTGTATTTAGTCCATTTAGTCAGTGACCTACAAGTATCTTGGAATATTTGCCCAATAGGTCCCTTCCCCAGCTGCTGTTAGACCAGTGAACAAGCTAGAATCTTCAGTCATAAACAGGTTCAGGGTTTAAACCAAATTAAAAGAGGCTTAAAAACTTAAAAAATACTGTTTTAAGATTACCCTGTTTTCATAAAATCTTAAAGGCAATGTGAGATATTTTGTAATACCTGTAATGAGAGCCATCCTGACGTGAGAGGCTATTGAAGATAATCAACTTGAGAAATGTTTACTTCCTGTGCAAGGGATATTGGTCTTCCATGCTAATTTATACCATCTGAAAAGCAAGATTTATTATTTTAAGATACGGATATTGTTGGGGGTTTTTTGTAAAGTAAAACCAGAAGGATAAATAAGAGGTGGCAAGTTTCAGACACTAGGTCTCTGTCTGTGTGCCTGGTCTATGCCATACTTGGCTTCATTCATTTATCAGCTATTCTTATCAGTCGTTAAAGCTACTGGTAAAATTCTCACCCCATAACCATAATAATAATACTACTACTAATACCCATCTTAACTGTATCAGAAAAGGTGTTCCCCTACTCCTAGCAGCCCAACTTCTCTGTCTCTAAGGAAGATTATCCACAAAGTAGAATGAAAGCATTTTACACCAAAGAGCACATGGCTAAAATAAATGCAGTGTAGTAGGAAGAGGCATGTGCTTTGCAGACAGTGAGAGTGAAGACAGAGAATAACTGTGTTCTCCCCCACAAGCTACTAATTCACAAGCTACTAATTCTGTGGTCAGTGCAATTTAGACTATCACATCCAGAACTCTTGACTTAATAATTACTGTATTATTTTAATTGCAAGTCAGCTGATAACTTAACTGATTCATCAGAAAGACACAGAAGAACCTTCTACCTGTGGCCAAAGGAGAAGGTAATCATCAGGAGCCTTTTGTAAATGGTCCATCAGTCCCTATCTATCCACCCCCCAGTGCTGTTTCAGCAACATGGCTGGTCTGTGGGCATCCAGTTTGTAATTTTATGAACTGGGAAGAGTACTGGAAAATCATCGCCTATCAATAATAAGTTTTTCTAATGACAGGAACAGAAGAAGGAATATTCTTTAAGCAGGAGTGACTAGTTCAAACCAGTTCTGCAGGAAGCTTCATGCACCAAAGATCAAGAAGAATGCTAATGTGCAATCATTGAACAGAATAGGAGCCAAAACTTGATATAAGGCACGTAATGAATAATGCTATACAATCAGCTTCTATACACCCACAATGTATCTAAATTTATAAACCATACACGCCATTGGATAAAATTTAAATGCATTTCCCATCATTGAAGTGTACTATCCAATCTGCTCTAACACAGGACCATATTGGGATTGAGTAGACCATTCTGTTTGTTAGAAACTTACCAGAATGTGCTGGTATTTATATCTCATAAAAGCTGTTCAGTAAACACAGTACAAAGACCTCTGATTTCACCGAATGCACAAACATGTGCAAAGAATTTCATTCTAGGATTTCGGACGTGAGAGAGCTCTCTCTGTTAAAAGGGCTTAACTACCATTTCCCCATCCCAGTGAATTAAACATCTTTCCACTGGAAAAAGTGTCCCGGCTTCACAGATAAGACTTTCAGAGGTCTAATGACAAACTCTGGATTTGTCTATGACATAGACTTTAAGGGAAGAATGCAGTATAGATTCCTAGAGTCAACAGTCGGGGTTTTTTTCCAACTAATCAGAGTTTTGAGGGACAGGATTTTGAGGATGCAAAACTCATCTCTGTTCCTGTTACATTTCTGTGTGGACTTACATATGTTGGTGTATTTTTATGGATATGACAGTTCAAGTCTGTAAGAATGACTGTTATAATTTCATTCATATTGTAAAGATCCTTTATCAGAAGAAAAGTGAAAGAGAACTACAAAGCACCATGATTATCTTTGTCACATACAATTGCAAAACCTGCTTCTCTAAGCCACACAAACAGAATAGGTAATAAACCAGTAAACCAACAGAATAAAAGCATATCAGGTCATAACTTCTACCTTGACAAGGAAAGAAATCTAAGTCAGCCTCTGCTGAGGCTGAAAAGGAATGAGACACACTTAATTTCTTTTATCGATTCATCGTCAATGGAAGGTGGAAGGAACCTTGAGAGGTCATTTCATACATTCACTTGTGCCAAGGCAGGGTCAGCTATACCTAAATGCTTCTTAAAAGTTTGTCAGTCCCTTTCTAGGAACAGCATAATCTCTGTAGACAATCTATTTCAGTGCTTAACCGTTGTCACCAGAGTACTTTCCTCAAGTTTATCTTCAATTTCTCTTGCTGCCACTTAAGACCATTATTTCTAGAACTGTTTGTGGTGAACAGACAGAAAAACGCAATTTCCTTTCCCTTCCACAGGTTAAAGAATGTAAGACAACAAAGTTAATAGTCTCAAAGAAATATCCACTTTAAAAAAAAAAAAATCGAAACAAAGCAGAGACTCTAGAAATACCTGAAAGAGTACCAAAAGGAGACATCAACTATCTTGGTAGGCTATTGCTCTTTGGGCAAACCAAACACCCTCATTTAGAATTAGTCAGGGGTTGCAAAACTACTCAAAAAGAATCCGAAAAATCTTTGCACTTAGTCTGGAAGCTGTTCGGGTTTCCTCAGTAAGTTACAAACCGCCCTTTGGTCAGACAGGATGTTTGAGAGCTGATTGCACAGGGATAGGTTACCAGGTTCCATGTGATGTTGCCTTCCTGCTGGGAGTGACCCTTCCCTTCTCTGGGAGCGACCTGCAAGGGACTGTTAAACCAGGAACTATCTTCTCTTTGTTATAAAAAAACAGCAAGAGCCCCATCGCAGTACTAAAGCAGAGTGCTTTATTCCAACTTGCTGTCTTCAAAATGGGAAAGAGGATGACATTTCATTTCAGATTTAAGATTTGTATGCAAAATGAAGGCCAGGTGTCCTAATTCCTTTTCTAAATTCTTTCATAAGAATTCCAAATTTGTTGCAGAATGTTCATTACCTCCAAAAGTTGTGTGTGCTAACAGAATCTTGCAACAGTAACTCAAACTTACAGCATCACTGTAATGATGATAGTTTTTACTCTTTATGTAGCATTTGAAGGCAAACAGTAAAATATAATGTTGAGAATCTTCAACTTTTTTCCTATACTTTACAAATTATGGATTTTGTTTTCTGTTCTGCACCTTCTCTCACAGATCAATTTTGTATTATAATTTACAGAAGTTACCTGATTCTGGGATTCTTAAAATAGGAACAGAATTTGAAAACAACTCTTGAATTTGAAGTAGCTTTGTTACTACTCACTGGGGCAATGACTGAGCAAAATGCAATGCAAAGAGTAAGTCAGTCAGCTGACAGAAATTACCTTAAATGTCTTTATATAGAAAATATAGAAAAATTACAAAATAATAAGATATCGCACATAAGTGATCTGGCTAATTTTTTAAAAAAACGTATGCAATTAGTTTCATAATTCACATGTTTATGGTCTGATAACATTAAAACAATAGAACAGACCATGCTACATGTAGACTAGAGCAGAAATGCAAGTATTTCAGAATTATCTTAGCCCAACGCACCGGGAAAGATAAGTGACTAGGCAATTTTATTGTGACTCAGATTCAAACAGTTTTGATTTCTAACCTTGGTATTGTTTTGAATGGATGGCAATACACATCAGTCTTGTGCAAGCATTTTACAGAGAGAATTATGGATATAAATCAGGAAGAAGGTGCTTTGTAGGGTGGAGTTAGGAGTTAAACTTCAAAGACGATGAAATAAAGAACAGTCATCGCTACACCTAACAGCTGTCCTTCTATTGTAATTAAATAGAACATTAATTTCCAAGTGTTATGACATTTAATCAGCTATATAAATATAATAATAGTAATAACAATGATAAGCATCATCACCGAAGTTATTATGAGAGCAAGCCAAGATCACATGCCCAATATTTCTCTAAAAGTTGCTAAGTTACTATAGACAAGCTGTTCTAGACTGTAAGTACTGTCCAAAATATTTTCTTGGAACATATCCTGATAAATTTCTTTCTTTAAAGAGAAACTTTGCAAGGAATCTCACAGTTCCTACTCATTGAATGAAACAACTATACTCTGCCATTGTATTGTGTCTGGCTACCCTTATAAAGATGTGAAATTTATTTATTTTTATTTTAGTCAATACACATTCAGGAAATTTTTTAATTTTGTACCATATTATAGGAGGCAGACTCAGTAAAGGGATGTTAAATGATTCACCACAAAACAAAATATTGTGTTTGCACACCCAGAATATGAATCTTGACTTTCATTCTGTGATTTTTACACCATTTTCCTTTGCCACGTAAGAAACTGGATTAGATATATACATTCCTCTCTTCTGTAGTACAGTAATTATAAAATCCACTGGCCTTCACTAAATTAAACCCTATCCCCCAGACCTTTCGAGGTAATTATTAAAACAACAAAAAGATGACAGGAATGTAGATTAATACATTTGATCAGTTTTGCCATAATTCATATTATAGAAACAACAAAAAAAAAAAAGTGCATGTTTTGAAGTACTTGGGGTGGAAAAGGAAGACTTGATGGACCTCAGCAGTTCCTACTGCAGTTTTGTGTCTGCCCTTAAGTGGCTTTCCAAGCAACCAAGCACTGACACCATGCTGGAACCTTTTGAGCTCTTCCTGAGCTGGAGGGATCAGAGAAAAGGATCAGCCCAGTCCACTCGAGCTACACTAAAACACTGTCCACAGAGACAAGTGCTGTGCCTGTTACGACGAAGCTGACAGGACATTACATTCCTTTCCCTGTGCATTTTCAATTCCTTACACCACATATAATAGCTAATTATTTGAAGTGCATTTCTTTTGTTGTGAGGTTTTGTATGTTTGTTTTTTAGTGAGCCACTTCCAACAAGCACAAAAACCACCAGTGCTAACCTTGTTATTGGTTAGGAAATCCTTCTTAGACTATTATGAAGAGTTCTTGGAAAAGAAAGGTATCCGTTATGTTCCAACCAGATTTCCTAAGGATAAAAACAGTAATAGAGAAGAATCATTAAAAGAAACATATATTTTTTATTTTTGAGTGAAGAGATATAACATAATCTAATGTCTGAATTCCAGGAGCCACCCTGCTGTAGACACAATTCACTCTCAGAATAAAAAAAAAAAACAGGAATGTAGAAAGAGCTGCAAGTATCTCCCAGCTTGGTCCATGTAATCGACCAAAACCGCTTCTTCATATTGTGCATACATGTCCATTGCTCCCTTTGACACACTTGAAACATCAGCTAGTTCAGCAGCTGGCAATTAGGCAAGGAATAGTGATTGGTAGGAAGGAGGTGTTCTCAAAATAAAGGCTTTTTTCAGTTATTTTCAAGAACAGCCAATTAATCTCCCTTTCATATATTCTTGCCAAATAGTGACAGTAGAAATTTTCTAGTGTACTTGGTCTTATCTTCAAGACTACTAATTTGGCAAAACAATTACTTCCAACCCCTTCCTAACAATCTCCAATTAATTAATTTTTTTCTTGTGTTCTTATGTGCGTAACAGCCAAGTGACAGTCCTACCAGCATCAGCATTTTGACTGGATGTTATGCACTGTTTCCCACACTTTGCAATGGTGTTATATTTGTTATTTAGAACAAACCCAGATTGTTCCTGGAACTGTGCCTATAGAAACTACTGCTGTAATGTGTTTATATGATATATAATTATAGGCATGCTGTAACCTGTCCATAGCCACTGCAGAACAAGCTGCATTATCAAAAACATAAACCAGTCCCTGGATTAACTATTCAATCTGATATATTTCCTGTCTTCAGTAGCTAATGGCAAAGAAATTAAATCAACACAGGTTACATTTTTGAGCTTCAGTAGAAAAAACTGCAACTATATAATACTCCAAGCCAGTAACACGACATTTAAAACTACGGAATACTCCCTAATGCAACATGGATTTCAAGCAACTACATCTGAAGATTAGGCCACTTAGTTAATGTTGGGTATTGGGACTTGAAAATACTTGTCAAAACCCACCAAAAAAATGTAGGAAGAAAGAATGTACTCACCTACCAATGGAGTGAGTCATTGTATTCAAGCAGTTGAGCCTATGTATGCAAATATAAATAGAAAAATTCGATTATAATCCTAGCAAATAACAGGTTATTATAGGTTTTCCTAAGTAATGTGTCAAGATAAATAATTAGGGTTGTCTTTAGTACATATTACCTACAGGGAGAAAAGTCTTTATAGAAATAACATTTTAGTTAAATAGAACAGCAGAGTATATGAAAGTTTAATTATTAGAAGAATTACACTGGTGTACTTCACATGTAGACTTTAATACTGTTTCACACCCAGTATATTTTTCTAACCTCAAACGTCTAAACAACTATTTTCTTGATAAAAATTGTAAATACATGCCAATAATTTTGTTTATGCACCCTTTTCATCATATGCTTTTATTCAAGCCAACAAGTTATCAAGAATATTTTTTAAGTCATTGTAATACTTATGAATACTTTTTATCCCACATATTAAATATCTTTCTTACATGATGTCTAAGATTTATAAAACCTTCCTTCAATAATATCTAATGATTTTTTTTTATATATTATCGTATAACCTATTGCTATAAATACACCATAACAACAGTTAAAAAGTGCTTCTGATAGTATTTTTGTATACGCATTCACATTTACAGATGAGTCCAACCAGAATACGAAGTGTAAAAGCTGCTGTGTTCCAAGTGGAGAGGGACAAGCAGGGTAGGATCTGGTGTCGCAGTTCGTCATTTTACAAATTTTCTTTGGGATCAGATCCAAACCAGACAGAGATGTATTTTTCAATTATTAAATGGATGTGGTCAAAATAACACAAGAACAGCTGGTCTCACAAAAATGAGTTACAGATGGCAGAACTCTTGCAATAGTGATCTTACAAAATTTGAAAAAGAAATTAGAAAAACTGTGTGATCTGCCTTATCAATTCACTGACTGCATTCCTGCAGATGTGGGGAAAACAACTTTTGATCTCTCGTATCTGACAACTTGTAATTTGTTACTCCAGTAATATTTTGTGTGTGTGAATTAAATATGATTTTTTGATTTAGACTTGCTCCATACTTATAATCAAGTGCAAGAAATAATTATACAGTATTTTCATATGGAGTTCCCATAGTGTTTTCTGGGACATATAATATCATTACATCATGACATCATTAAAGATTATATAGTAAGTTACTGCAGGCTGTACTGACTGATGGAAGTGGAAGAAAGAGGAAGTAAAGAAATACACAGGAAAAGTGCCTTACTGAAGTAACCATGATTAGAAGGGCATTACAAGACATGTTTGAAGTTTATTCTTCCACGGAGAAGTTCTAAAAGAATTGCACAGCAGAACCTTAATTCTGTGCTGCTACAGCTCCAACTCTTCCCTCTGAATTCTATGCAGGTTGTTATAATACACAAAGCTACATGATGTTTTAGCCAGAAAAGTTACTCTGTCTTGTAACTCATTTTTAAAAACTAAAGTTTTGTACAACTGCATGGTGTTCTTTTGAGGGATGTCTGTCTTTCATTTTAATATTAATGACATTTGAACCAATATAGGAAGTATGATGCATGTAAGTTCACTAGAGAATGTTACTTAATTACAAGTATAACCAATTATCTCTTAATGACATTAATTTCTATTTACAGACATGGATAATACTGTCTATTTAATACATCTAGGTTTATACTAAACAGTAATAACACCTCAATATGTGAAGTATTATAATCCATTTCTACACAAAAACCAAACCAAAACAGAAAAATCCCTTTGAGTCTGCCAGCAGGTAAGCTTGATAAATCCATCATTAAAATGGTAAGACAGTGAAGATTTTAGCTGATAAGAAAATATGTGTGTATACAGGATAATCCTTTTTCTCTCAAGTTCTGTTACAAATTAGGTTACTTGAGGTAAAACATTCATATCTACTGCCTGCACTTTATTACAAATTCCATTTCAAGTGATCCTGATAGTAAACTATTGTTTCTCATATAACATGCTCTAGGCAAAGCTGATCCCAGCTCATCACAGTGGCTTGAATTGGGTGACTTTTGATGTCCCTTCTTCTATGATGTGTAAATATGTAAATATAAATGTATATATGTGTAAATATGAATTCATAAAATAGATTAGGCAAATTATTTTCTGAAATATTCCTTTCTCCCCATTACAATCTCCTGCAGCGTGATTTTCTCACAACTGTTTTCAAATTTGAGGGGGCACATTCTGAACTCAGTTACATGGCAGTAAATACTGAGTAACTCCCCTGAAGTTGATGGAATTACTCCCATCAGAACAAAGTGAAAAACTTGTCCGTTCTCCATTACAGAGGCAACTGACTTTCACCAATCGAGTGAAGACAGAGAACTCTTTCTAATTACATTTTACACCATGAATATAAATGTTGCATTCTCCTGGCATATCCAGTAAAGAACACTTGTTATATGTACTACAGGAACAGAAAAACCAAACCAAACCAAACAAGCCCACCTCCCACATTCTTACACGCAAGTAGCTCACCAGCGCTAAAGCCATCCTGACTCCATAACCCTACCCTTTGAATATTTCTGCTGACACGCTCGGAGGGTTCACATGAACAGGGACAGCAAGCGTTGGCCCTTCGTGTAAAGGCATATTTAGATAGAAGGTCATTCAAGATAATTCTGCTTATGAAGACGACTGTTCATTTGAGTCAACCAATTTTATAATTATGTGTTACTCTTAAAGTGGAATTTTGGATGTTATTTTCTTTGATATCTTTATGAGTCATACTTCAGTTGAGCAAAGCAAGCTACAATTTGCTAATGCAAGTGTGTACAGATTTGAAACTGGTTAGGTCGGGTGTGTCTGCCTATAGAAACACACATTTTCTTATACTTTTCAATAAATGTTACTGCTACAAAATTATCTGGTTACATCTTAGTTGAATTTAAATTTTTCATAGTTTGAATACCATTCTTTAAAAGTTATTTCAACTGGGTAATTGCTGAGGTTCAGAACAGGAAAACTGCACTAATTATTAAAAAACCAGTAACTGAGTAAGAAGTTGTCTATCTTGATCAGGTCACATAGGTTATATAACCAGTTGGCATCACTTTGCATCTGTTGTACATGCAGGCCCGCTTCCCTCATATGCTATGGAAAGCAGGGGACAACTGGCTTTCATTTGAGAGAACGAAGACATGATTCTTTTTGTATTCCTTCAGGCTGCAACTCATAGTTTGGAAACCTTGGAGTGAATCTGCTGCCTCTCTGCCATTTTGCAAAGATGGAGGGCAGCACAGCCCACAGCTCATTTCTACTGCTACGTGGAGCGCTGCCAACATCATTTGCAGGGATTCACAGTCCATTTTACGTAGATATTATAGTACAGGTTAGACAAACTCACCAGACACAGCAAAGAGTGGTAGCACGTAGGCACTTACGGCTCTGCTCTCCCATTCTGTGCTTGTGGGGTTTGGCTCAGGCGCTGGAGGAACAGACGGGGCACTCCTAACCCGAGCACGGACGTCTCTGGAGCACAGGTAACCTATATAATGCAAGGGAGTCTGTAAACTGCTTTGATTATGCTAACAGCCAAACAAGTCGTCAGCAACCCCCAGAAGAAGGGAAATAAAAAGGTAGTTTGATCCTAATTTATTAGATCCAAGTAGCTGTCTTCTAGCTGAAAACCTAGTCTTTAAAGTCTTCTTATCCTCCCCTCTAGGCTAGTACAGCTGTGGACTATTACCAGTTCAGGGCTGGAATGCAACTGTAGTCATCACGGTATCAAAAACAAGTTCAAAACTTTTTGAGGAATCTCACCAACAGACTGGGATTTGGGGGAAAAAAATATATAGTTTGTATTTAAATATAGTTAACCATCCCAAGTGCATTTATTGGTACTATCTGGAGTCCTGATTTATCAGTCATACACCTGCTATATACTGTATGAGAAAATTAAGACTTACAAATCAATATTTCAGCCTACTAATTCACTGCTTTGCAATACAGTTTGTTTATTATTTGTAAATTTATAAATATGTGGAAAAGAATTGTATCATTTGCTTTCTCAAAATAAATATGTTTTTTCATCTACCAATCCAAATGTTTCCAAAGAACTGAGTGATTAATATAATCTCTAAAACTGTGATTATTTTAATAAACATAAAGCAAGATATTGGACTAAGTATGACTCCAACTGTGAGCGATTTATAGTGATAAAAATACACAGATGCCATCTGTACCAACAGAAGAACACTCATCACAAATTTGTCTTATGGTAACACTTCCTTTTCATTTATACTGAAATGAGCGCTATTTCTTTTAAAATGATACTGACAGTAAAATATGGCCACACTTAAAAGGAGTAACTTAACAGTAGAAGAAATACACTGAAAACTATGAATTAAAATACTCATTTGACTTGCTCGAGGCATCCATGATGTATCGAACGGTCACCAAATATTAAGCTCAGTTAGTCAGACTAGCTATGCTGGCTTAGTAGCTGCTTCCATACTAAGAGTTTTTGTTGGGTGTAACACCCCTCACCCCTCCCAAAGAAAATCAAAACAAAAAAATACCTCAACCAAAATGGCAAAAGCTTTAAGTTCAGAACCCAGCCTAAGTCATTAGTCTGACTTCATCAGCTTGTCTATGATACGTTTGCCAGCATCTTTGCCAGTTCAGCATTAAGCAAGAGGGCCATGGGGTATGCACCAGGGAAACTAGGGCAGGTAGTGAGAACACAGTGATAAATATCAGACAACTTCAAATACCAACAGCAAGATCAAAAGAAAAGGAGAATTTAAATAAAATCTGCACACAGAGAACTTCATTAGCAGCAGTTGCAGAAACAAAGATATGATACCCAAAGCATTATTAATTTATAATCATGCACCAGATACTGAGAATTTGGAGAATGGTGAGGATTACCATCACCTGTACAAGGGAAATAAACTGATGGCAAGTGCAGTACGCAGGATTGGTTCTAGCTTGGTCCCCCTGCTGAGGATGCCCCGCCACAGCTCTGCCATCTTTGCCTTGCATTCTCTGCTCTGCCTTGACACTGACCTTTACTAGATGCAATGAGGGAGGTAGATTACATATTTCCACAGACTTTAAAAAATATTTTTCACTAGAAGTGGCCATAAAGTACCCCTACTCTGCTCTGTGTTGTAAATTACAGTGCAAAGTAAATCCATATTTATTTCTGATTTTTGTTCTGCAACTGTGCTTCCACCCCCACTTCTGTCAGTGTTCCAGCCCTTCAAAATTTCCTTTGTATCAAAAAGCTGACAGATTTAGCTCCTGAAAACTTCAAGCTAGTTTTCATGTTGAGATTTGGGAAAACAGAACAGCTGTCATTCAAGCATACTTCAGCAAGTGGCAAGCCTGTTCACTTTCAAATGTTTATTTCCCAAAAATCAACACTTAAATGACATATCCTACTGACATGTCATAAAAAACACATTCAGATCTGACAGACATGTGGAACAAACATGCGCTAGAGCCTGAGGTTCCAGAGTTCCTACACATCTGATGTTTGGGATATTTTTAATATTTACTTTCTTTACTGTTTTAAACTGTGCAGAGTTTGGTCTGGTGGTCATTGTGAGTCAGGTTATGAATTTGCCTTCTTGGAGTGAGACTTGACAGTAATTCCACCTAAGCAATTCACCACATGCAGGCACAGCCAACAGTAATGGATAAGCAGCAACTGTTGCCACAAGCTGAAACACTGAAGCTGCTTCTTTCAGACAGATTTTATGATTCTGGTGTCCAAACAGAACCATACTAGTATGCTACATTCAAATCCAAGAGATTTTTCCTCCTTAACCAAATTGTGAGATTAAGGCTACACTTACCAGCTGGCCAGTAGGCATTTCTTCACAAGCCCATTCAGTCATAATCTGACATTACTGAGAAGGTCCTCATTAAATCTTCTAAAAAGAAGCGCCCTGCATGCAACACAAAATCCAATTTATCAAGGACTAGGGAAAGACATAGTTAAAACTCAGTCCTTGAGAGCTTTTCCTGTAAGAAACCAAGCAACTTTTAGATTCCATAGAAATATCACAGAAATGAAAAGTAAGTTTTCTGTACTACATACAAGACAAATCCCAGCATTTTAGTTTCCATCATTTAAGCCTTGCTACTCATTCTAGGGGGTGGATTTTTATTTCAAACTTTGATGCTGCTATGTTCATTATCAGATATTCCATACTAGTCAAATGCCACTTACGTGCCAGGAAGACATGCAAAAGTAGCTGATCTGAAATTATTTTCCCTAATTACATTTTCTTTGTGGATGCAAATAAAAATTGTGTATAAAGGTGTATCTGTCTGATGCAATTACATGACTTGTATCAAGTAGACGTAAGTACAATCCTAAATTAAATAACTGCACATGAAAATTCTATGAAAATATAGTCCTGGTCTTTTATAATCCTTGTTCACCTGTCAGGAACAAAGTATTATGGACATTTTTCTGCTGATTTTCAAAAATCAAAATAATGCAGTGTTCTTTCTCGAGTAGTAAGCATTCACTCTTACCACGGATGACTGCTGATTTTTCACTAATGCTAATGGAAAAAAGCCCAGCAAGAAGTAGACACTTTTCTATAAAAGGTGCCTATATATACTTTCTACCGATTAAGTAAAAGTTGCGTAAATCTTTATGCTGCAAAATTATTTCATCTAAACATTCTGTCTTGTGGAAAGTGGTGGAAGATTGCTTCAGGTATCTGCATTCATCAATGCCCCCAATACTGAGAACAATGCAGCAGGAATAATTTAAAAACGTGACTCAAACCTGGAAAAAAAAATATGCTAATTTCACTTTCTTTGCTATAAATTTACAGAGATGAATGGCATCCAGGTACCAACAGTTTTCATACTTTCATATCCCCAGATTAATAGTAGAACGTCCTAAACATCTTTGAAGGAAAGTTACACCTTTGTGTAAAGGAAAGAACAGACACTTGAAAATAAATGTCATACTGTAATTTGCATATAAACCAACTCGTAACTTGAAGAATAAACAAGGTTAAATTGTTTGTTTCTATCTTCTGAAAAAGCAAACCAAAGGTAATAATTTATTAATCTATAAAATTCCATTACAGTATTCATCATGGGTATGTTCATGCGATTATCAAAAGTTATACTTAGCTATACTGCTGGGTCTCAACTTTTGTACCCATTTTATGTAAACTTGCACTGCTTGCTTTACTTCACAGCTCCTACAGACTTCACCTTTTATCTACAAATGGACACTCTTGATACTTCTGTTTAAAATCTGTCAACTTTCATTTAATTGAAAGAAAAATGCCTAATCAAAGGCACCGAACATAAGCAATTGCGACATATGGCTCCCCAGCTGGGAAAGTGTCTGACCAACGTATCAGCAATTTGAGAGACAGAGACAAACAGCCCCATCAAATACCCTTTCACCAAGGGACAGGTGCACTGGGATGGAAGCCAAAAGACCATGCTTCAAAGGCCCAATTACTGAGCAAAACCATACGAAGGCAGCAGGTATTGTTCCTCCATTTTACAAATGAGGTTACTGAGAGGTTGGACAAGACCTCTTTTGGAAATAGCTGGGAAGGGATCCATATGTCTGTTCTGACAAAACCTATTTTCATCCACTTAACTGACACTCAGAAAGAGAACTCATACAAATGTATGTTTCTGGTTACACAAGGTGTGCAGACACTTACACTTTTATCACCAGCCTCGGTGTAAATATTTAGTTTATCACAGGGTATTACAGTTTTTCTGTGAACATTTTGCTCAGAATGCTTACACTCCGTCCTCCTATTTTCGTTGGGATTGAGACCACATACCTTCCAAGAATGTAATGCTGTTTCCCTCAAGGTTCAGTGAAAGCAGACCTGTTGTTAGGAAATCCAGCAAGGGGATGGCAGAGAGAGGCACATGAATCTGAAGGTGGAAGTGGTTGGTAAGAGACCTTAACAAACTGAGGGTCCCCGTCTGTGGGAAATGGCGTACAACAGAGGATGGTAAATGAACTGAAAGGCACGGAGGCAGAGACAGGACAGGTGAGAGAGAATGAGACTGAGAATGCCAAAATACGGAGTCCAAAAGAGAAAACTGTGCAGATTAATGCAGGGAGACTACAGGAGAAAACAGAGTGTGGGCAAGATGGGGCAAGGGGGTGTGGGGAACGCACTGGATTGCTAGGACAATGAAAGAAAACTGAAGTAGAAAAGGAGAGTAATAAGGAGGGGAAAAAATTGCAGCTCAATACATCCTGAGATGTATGACAAGTATACAGAAACTGGCCCCAGTAGCCACAAGGAGACCAAAATTTAGAATTATGTTTAAAAAATTAATCCAAACTTGAAAAGTATATTTAAAAATTATCACAGTGAACCCATTGTTTCCCAGAGACTCAAAATCCAGAAAGCACACCAAAATCAGTTTCATTAAAATGTATGTCTTAAAGTCAATCTTGGTATGATTTTTTGCATTTATAGAACCAGAACTGTCTCCCTTTAAATGTATATAAAGCCTTCCAAGTGTCTGAATAAACACATTCAAATTCAGTCCCAGAGCATATGCTAAGTATCTTGGACACTTTCAACAGTCTTTCAACTTCTGTTTTTAAACACAAAATGTTTAAAGCGCAATGTAATAGTTGTTGTATTCAGATATCATTCAAATCACATGGTGAAACTGATTTTCATTACATACTTCAGAACAGTTGATAGTAAGAAAGTTAGAGAACACCTCCCTCTACTGTTCCTTTCTTGAAAAAAAAAAAAAAAAAAAAAAGGCTGCTTAAGTAGTTGTAGATCAAAAGCTGAAAGTAGAAATACTTTAAAGATAAGAAAAAAACCTGTATATTTTTCATGGGATGCTTTTTTTAAGAAAAGAAAAACACTAAGTATATTAACCTCCAACTCAGGGAAAGAAAAAAAAAAAAAAAAAAAAAAAAAGGATTGTAACGCATATTCGAAGGGAAGAATATTATCTAAGAAAGGAAGAAAACAACCAAAAGGCATACTGAAGGGCATACTGTCTTTGTATTTGAATAGACCAGATCCAGCAACATAGCACAGTCTGTGCATGAGAACCTCAGGTGAACCACGTCAATGTTTAGCTTGTATTAGCATTTCAGGATTGGACTGTTCCAATTTTCTTAGGTACTAAAACCACCACACTTATTTCTGTTCTGACCATACCTATGTTTAGGCTTTGGATCTTAGGGGTCAGCCCATGAAAACTATATTCCAAGCCCAAGAATTCAGGTTCAGGAACTAGCATAATCAATCAAATAAGGGCGTCAGGGACTGCCACACTGCATCTATCCAAGTATCCTGTCGGTATAATGCCTAGTAGCAAATCCTTAGGGGGAAGAGTATAAGACTCAGGTTACTGTGGTCTTTCCTTGGGTATTCTTCTCGAGCTTCTGATAACCAGTAGTCTGAGACCAAGATTTCATCTAGACTGTTGTATGGAATAACAACTGATCAACTCTGCCTTCACTAATTTTTCCAATCTGTTTTGGTCCTTTCAATCCTAAAAGTTTTACAGCTTGCAAAAAAGTACTTCCTTTTACTCCTTTTAAAGCATAACACTGAGAATTAACTGGGTTCTTTTTTGGGTTTTTTTTTTTTGTGTGTGTTAAGCAAGACTGTGATTAATTATCCTGCATTTACTTTCAATCCTTTCTTCACTCTATCACACCCATTATCATATCCCCCTTCTGTCCTCTTTCTCCCAGGCTGAACAATGCTCAGCCATCCAGGCTGTCCTCATACAGAAACCATTTGTACCACTGTTGGTTTGCATCGATCTCTGGCTCTTTTCTGGTCCCACTGCATCTTTCTTAAACTGAGGTGACCAGCATCACAGTGTTCAACACACAGACACACCTTAAGCAGTTACACTGGCACAATCACATTTCTGAGTTCAGCTCACAAAACACATTCTAAGTGATTCTAAGCCCATGCAAAATTTGCCCATTGATTCAGCTGGATCAGAAGTTCACCACAAAAGTTAACTTAAAATCTGAATCCATGCATTTTGCATGTCTTTTCCAAATCAAGTATGAGATCAATTTGATTTTATTTTGCTTGTTTATACCTATGCTTTGTTTAGGATCAAAGTCAGACCTAACTGTAACAGACCCTGAACACTGCATCTGCTTTCCTAAAAGGAACAGTCATGTTCCTACAATCTACAGTAAGGTTCATCTAAGAGATTAATAAACACCTACAGTACAAATTAATGATTGGTCTTTTCTGCAATTATGACGATGTACCTTATGATTTTTCACACTTGAAATTACATTTTATCTTACAATTCAATATGAAAAAAGTAGTATTTTATAAATACCAAAAGTAACGGTCTGCTCCCCCAACACAGTAGTTAAATACTCTCGACAAAAACTCCAGTATTTACTTGCAACAAAAAACATTCTTTGGTATCAGTGTGATTTTTATTTTAAGACATTATGGTTAGGCTTTAAATGTTTAAAAGTCATTTTTTACATCAGTCTTCAAAGTAAAATATAGTGCATAAGCTAAGATAAATGCAAGCTTCCTATTTAGAATAGCATGTGCTACCTCATTGTCAAAAAACAGTTTTGAAAACGTGTGACTGCTACATATGCAGGGTTTTTTTGTTTTGGTTTGTTGGGTTTTGGGGTTTTTTTTAATGAGATTTTTATCCAATATGCCCAGAGGCAACTCACACTTTCATCAGCTGCAGTATCTGCAGTCATCCAGCTCTTCTGCTAACTAGTGGATTCCAAAAGAACAGATTTTGGTCAAATGAAAGCATAGTATTAAAATGCTTTCAGTTCTACATGTGCAAGCAGGCTGGCTTTTGATGTCCTAAGCATTCCCAAAACAACTTTAAAAAACAAGCAGAAAGAAATAGGATTTGCTTTGTACCTTTAGGGGTAGGAGATGACTCATTTAAAGAAACACAATCAGCAGTGACACTGTCAGGTCTCGTCATAATTTTCTGCTCCAAATAAGCAAAAGTTCATCTCTGGATAACTGAAAGGATGCGTGATTTACTTGTTGTTTTAGAAGTGAATGAGAACAGAAGTTTAGCGAATAAACTTTAACTAAATGTTGTAAGCAGTGGCATTACATTATGGTAGTAATTCAAAATAGAGATGTGGTCCGTGAGAAGTTAAAAGGTAAACTACAATAATCTTCTGGTAATTTTTGTTTCTTTGCTTTGTAAGTGAAGTATATAGAGATATGTTCACCATCCTTAAAGGAAGCAAATAGAATCCTGACATATAAAAATCCTTTGAATTCCTGGGATGGGAGGGGACTAGGAAAGAGCTCAGGTTGTGGAAGTGGCACAGCAGGTCTGTGCACTCGCATGCATAGAGGGGAAAAAATGGACAGCTCAGTCTCAGTGGCTTTATTTTCTTGCTTTGATAGCATGGCTATGTAATAATCATTGCTGTTTCATAATGCAGAATTATCTTGTTCATATACTTTAAATATTCAAGACAACTCTTATTTCAAAGATTAAACCCAAAATTTTGCACTCAGTTATCTTTTCATGCAACTAGCTAGCCCTTTGAATCTGATTATTTACTATTTTAAAAGTTATTTTCAATATTCTTTGTGTCTGGTCGAACTACTTGCTCTGTTACTCTTAAATTATTTCAAGAACTGCGTCAAGAACTTCTGTTTACTACTAAGCTTTTCCATGGAGATATTATAGAGGGTACATTTCGTACCATGAACTTACTACTTGTGGTCCATAATGCAACAGACAACCTTTTTTGATATTATGTGACCTAAAGTTGTTTAGTTAATTGTGTTTCAAAAACCCATTTATACTTTAGTCCCTTCAGTTAATACACCATGGAGCTAATTTAATCATGAGATGCTTATAGCTATTTCTGCAAGAGGTAGGTATAGGCACTGAAGGCTTGACAACTATCTTACCTATGAATACCGAAAGGAAATTTTAGTCTAATATATGCTCCGTCTCTCAATGAGCTATCTAAACCATTGCAAATTAATTCGAAACACAGAAAATAAAACACCCTATCTATCATGGCCAGACAAATAACACCTAAACCATTTTAGGCATAATACTATTAACTCACCTGGAAGCTCAACAAACCCCAAGTTACTACAGTTCTTAACTTGTTTACTTTTGCCTTTAAAAAAACCCTAAAACCAAACCAACCATAAAAGCAGACAGTCACAAATTTCAGCGTAAAATGAAGTTTTTCATCCTCTACCTACTGAAATATTTACCACTTGTAGGTTGTGCTTAATGATCATCACTTTAATACACTAAATTAAACACAGAAAATAATATTAAAATATATACAAAGTGGTATAGAAGACAGTGATAAATCTGTAGCATACAGTTTAACCTTAGTTTGCAAGGAGTTGAACTTTCTGTGCTGTGTGTTTTTAACTTACGTCACTCCAGGATTTGTGCTTTTTGTCCCAGTTCCCCCCCAGAAGCACCACTCATACACTGCATTGTATTTCTTGCTCATGCATAATTTGCTGAAAAAAGCAATAATTCAAGCAAATTATGACCCAGCTATACTCTGGCATATATTTTGAGAAACCCAGCGTAGCCCTGAAAGCTGAGGAGCGCTGGTGCCCCGTCCCCCGCCCCGGCAGATGTCAGTGTAAGGCAGCGCTGCCGGCGGGAGTCCCACCTCCGCCGCAGAACTTGGATGAGCAGCAAAAGCAGAATAGCAGGAGATCTTCTGCTTTTCTGGCAAAATACAACTATTAAATATAGGAACAAACAGAAGCACTAATTTATTGAAAAAGAACAAACAAAACTGAGCCAGGATTTGGAATAGGTAAATCAAGGTTACACAGAGCCATAAGGCCAACTAAGGACCTGAGATCATCCAAAGGTGTGGGGCTATACTTACAAATTTTCACAAAATTTGACCAGCTGTGTCCAGACAGTCCTCTTTCACCCCAGAGTTCAGTCACTTTTCGCCCTCTTTTCTTCATAGTATGGGGGGAAGCCCTGAACATACAGACAGTAACATACAGACAGTAACATTTCATTTTCCTAAGATTATAAATTATTCTAAAAGAAAACTTAAGCAGCAGAATAATATTGTACCCACAATGCTAATTTCATTTTCTTGTCTGTACACATCATCCTTCCACATTTAATTATATGGCTGTATACTGTTTCCCCCCCTTACCTAGTGCAGAAGACAAAGCGTGCTCATTCAGGCCAACATCCAACATTTCTCTGTCTTTATAATTCTGTGTGAAATTCCCTACTTTATTTACTCCATGAAGAAACTGAGTAAAGAACCATCCACTTCCTTGAGGTCTTTCATTTGAACTGTATTGCTAATGGTCTTCTTGAAAGTACTAATTAACTTATATGTCCAGTTCTCCCAGAACATTAAACTACATTACGAATCCCATTTGACAAACAGAGACAGTGATACACTGCAAAACACAATGAATTGCTGGAAAAGTGGAAGTGGGAGTCATGATTACTTTTGCCTCTTTTCCAAGAGAAGCAAGTATTCCCAACTTATATTAAATTCATTCGCAGCCCTAAAAAAATCTAGTAGTGTGCATCTCAAAGGACCCCTAATTGGACTGCTCTTTTTCTGGGTGACAACCTGCCAAAATTGAAACATTCGCTGGGTACTCGATGCAAAATCTGTTACAAGCAGAGGACACGACCAACTTCACTTACAGGCCTCCGGAGTTGTTGGAGTTTTGTGGTATTTTTTGTTTAATGCACTGGCCACTTCCAGTGTAAATACAGGACTGTGCTCCCAGGCAACAAACTCACAGCATAAATGTCTGTCACTCTCTGAAAACCAGTTGCCTGCAGACAGACTGAAGAAGTCCTGTGTGACAGGATTTTTACCTTTACATAGCATGTATTAACAGAAGAAAATATACAATGCTTATACAAACACTTCCCAAACAACAAATGTCGAACTCTGCAATTTAGGTGTGTAATACGTCGGATTATTTTTATTATTTCTTTCATTTCACTAAAAACAAAAACACGAGTAGCTTCAAACAAAGCATCCTTATCAGGATGTGAATCAGAAATGCCAGGTTGATAGCCATCAGCACTCATATCACTAGCTTGGCTACTCTGGAAGCAGCAGAAGATAACTAACCTGCTGGTTCAGATGCTAAAGGGCCATACCTGAATATCCTCACGTGAAAGCACGGCCAAAGACAAAGTAACAGCACGCTCTCCGTTGCGCATAGCGTGTCCTGTGGATGCTGCCTGTCCCATCTCTCAAACATGAACTAATTGGCTTAGTAGTTAGGTAGCCAGGAGACTGGCTGCTGGAACCACGTGAGGGGTGTCCCTCCGGCCAGCACTGCCACAGATGCTTTGCTCCTCCTCGTAGCTATAGTGGTTTAGTCAACAACTGGATCCTGCCTTTCTCCAGAAGGTGCCAGTTTACCACATGATGCTGGGGCTGACTTGGGAGCTGCCCAGCTGGAGAGCGGTTTGGAAATTTTGCCATAATATCAGAATGGCACAGAACAATGGGAGAGTAGCATAACAGTGGCTTTTGACAAAATAGCAAAACCCTGCACTTTTGTCACCAGAATGGCTTTAAAGTTAGGGCATATCCAAGGTAGATAAGAAAAGCTCTTTTGTACCTGAAGATTACTATAGCTTCCCTTATCTGCTAGTAAGTGCCTGATGACCTATGACCTCTCCCTGATACCCTACGCTTAACAGAGATCTTCTTGGAAAGGCAAGTAGATCCACTCCTCCCTTATTTTACCTTTCTTTCATACCTGGGCTAGTTTTGGAAAAAAGCCTTTAGGACTTCCAGACCAGGGAAAGTATTTAAAAAATAATCTAGGGAAATTCAAAGGCAGACAATATCTCTGATATTGTTTTAACATTTTCCAAGCCACAATCTATAATCTCCATCTGTAATCTCCATGTTTACCTCTTGCTGGATGCAAGACGAGAAAATACTGTACCATGTTATCTGAAATATTAAAAGCAATGCCAAAACTTCTGCAATTAAATGGACTATAAATAATAAAAAATCAGATCTGTTATAGATGTTCAGGAAATTTCTCTATGGTAGCTGCTTACTTTACACAGCCTGGTCAAAATTTACCATGTTGATAGCATTTTTAAAGAAAAAGAGAAGGTTTCCTTCCTAAGATGTTTGATTTCCTTGTTACAATCAATATATTAAAATGTTATTTCAGTAAATATGATTATAAACCAAATAAACTCACGTTTAGAGTCCTGATTCAAGTATATGATCAAATGTGGAATAATTACAAACAAAATTATGACTTCACTGATTACATTATTTTTTTCCACAGTGCTTTCATGCTTACATGAACTAAATATAATGCTTAATACATATTCTTGTAATATCAAACTGCAGGAATATTTTTAATCTCTTTTGCATGCAAGAATCCATAATAAAGTATTATTTTCAATGTTATATGTAGTGTGTATGGAACAAAAATGGTGCAATTTTGTAGCCTTATTTTTACACAAAGGATAGATGAATTTATAGGATTTATTAAGGATATAATTATTAAAAACTCAAGGCAAGTTAAATTTTAAGCTGTCATTTAATTTATGGAATGTGAGTGTACACTGCCTACAGGTAGCACACAGAGAAATGTTTATTTTGTGAAATCTAGTAAAAAGAGTTTGGAGTTATTTCTAAATTCTAACGTTATGCAAAACGTGCATTTCTACAAATAAAACTCACTTTTTTTAATGTTATATTGCAATAAAATCAAGACACACATTGTGAACAAGACTTTCAGACCAATTAGGCATACAATTACATGTGCAGAAGGCATGCACAATTGTGCAGCTAATTTGTGCATGAAATTACTTTGATTGCACATACTAATTGGATAAATGTGTGTGCAAATGCCAGTAGTCATTTGTGCTAGCAATTATCCAATGCACATACATAGTCATGGCAACTGTATGCATAAATTAGATGCAGTCTTGCATACCTAACTGGTCTTGGGTTTTAATCAGAAATTCTTTTTTTTCCTCTACCAAGTCACTTGGACACAGTATTTTTGGAAATTTCATAGTTATTTTTTATCCAGATGAGCCAAAACAATGAACATTGGCATTACAAAGTAATTTATTTTTTATTGAACAAGAAGAGAAAAAGGAGTTCTTTTCTACAGATGGAGAAGATGAGAAACATAGAGTATACTCTCTCTCTCTCTCTCTCTCTATGTAACTATAAAACACAACAGGAACAAGTAAGTATACTTTCATGACACCCGATTAAGAATTACAAAATTTGTAGGTTGTAATTTAAAAAATAAGTAAGTATGACAAATTTTCTGAATTGACATGGAGGTTTTAGGTAGTTCTTCCAAACATGACTACCATGCTTGCACACTTCAAGTTCAGTGTTCACCATCTTCAATAATAAAATAATCCTTGCATGTAAAAGAAATGGATTTGAATTAAAATACATATCTATACAAACATACAGGTAAGAGCCCAAATCCTGAATGAATTCGTAAAAGAAATAGTTGTTTACATTCTTTCTTTCAGACCGATAGAGCTTTTTAAACATACATAGGTAGATAGTAGGAAAATATCTTCCAATAAGAATGGGCTATTCAAAGGATTCTAGTGGAGTTTGAAATTCGATGGGAGAAAGGTACCATAAAGTCCTTGAAATCCTTGGAAAATCCTAATCTAAACAGATATTAAGCAGCAAAGAAAGAAAAAGTCTAAGAGTGAAGTCTGGGCAAACTCAGTATTATAACTCTACCAAGAACACAAAATGCTTACAAATACTAAATGCTTACAAAGCAGTCTCAGGAATTTTAAATTATGTTTTCCTTCAGTCAAGCAAGTTTATTTTTCTAGCAGAAGGTATGTTATTGTGAGTCTATCTTATAAATGAGCAAACCAGCTCCCTCCCTCAATTATTGTCTTTAGTTCTGGTCACCATCTTTCAAAAAAACAAACAAAAAAATCAAGCATAGAACCATCCAAAGGGCTTTAAAGAAAAGCAACAAAAATGATCAAAACTATGAAAAAAAATAAAATGAGTCAAAAATAGCAACTTTTTCTTTAGAGATGAGTAAAATACACGATAAAGAGATAAAATAGCAAACATATAAGAAAGTAAATCAAGTGCTTCTGTTTACTCTGAGGCAAAAAATTGAAAGTATATTTAAAGCTAAAAACCCCCACTCTTTTTAAACAAGACCAAACTATATTAATCTGTGAAGTGCACTTCCAACAGATATGACAAGAAACAATGATCTTATTAGTATTAACATGGAACCACACATCTCTACAAAAATTGCTAACATCTGCAATTGTTACCAATTAATTTTTAGGAAGGTTTTATATCTTTTCCCCAAACCAAAAAAACCCCACCATCTCTTCAAGATAAAATTTTTATTAGAAGATGATTATAAGATATCCTTTTAACAAAAACCAGGTACTTAATAAAGTGTTTCTCTGAAATGTTGTCTCCACACAAATCCTACTGGGGGTGATCAGCAGCTTGGTAGCTCAGAGGAATGATAGCTCCCCGACTAAGACTTTCAGAGTAGCTGTGCATCTAATGTAGACCTTGATGTTAAAAAGAATGTGTCCTGAAAGTATTTACAAAGATCAAAAAAGCACCCCAGCAGATTTCAGCAGGGAATCATCAGATACCAGCTGTGACTGACAACAGGATACTACAACACAAGAAAGATTCACATAATCAAGAATGACAATTGTAATCTACTAGCAGTTTGTCTCCTCAGTGGCTTGTTCACTCCCCCCCACTCCAAAAAAAAAAAAAAAAAAAAAAAAAATCATTACACACTCTTCCTCCCTATTCGTAGCCTCTTTCTGTTCTGCCTCCCAATGTTGTATGATAATGCTCTGCCTAACATAAAACTTATTTTACCTTTAAGGTAAGCAGAAAACATGCTCTCTTTTGGAGTTAAGGTCAAAGAAGTTAGGGTAGGCTAGTTTATAATCTGATATAACACGTTTCCATCACAGCCTGTCAACAGTCCTTATGCCTAATACATGGCATTTTCAAGACACAGACATATTCCCTTTTTTTTTTTTTATAAACCACAGCTTTCAGCATTCCTCCATCCACTCACATTTACTTTATAAAAGATGGAGATCTGAACCAAAACAAAGGTTTAATCTTTTGTGTAGATATCACTAAATTTAAAGTTTCACTGAAGAATCACTTTAATCCTATAGTGACTAAAGAGCTTATGTATTCCAGGAACATACAACAAGCTTACGTGGAGGCTATATACCACTCCTGAGGGAGAAATGACTTCTTTGGCATTTGACAATTCAACTCCAGAATAAATAATTTCATTACTTAGTTCAGTACAGTATTAGCAGCAGTGTGTTTGAATCCACTGGAAAAGCACCGATCATAAGTAATTTGAGTGATAATCATATGGTGGCAATCAGTATATCCACATAAAATTTATTAAATTACTGTACGCTAGCAGAGATTAATAGTTAGCAGGTACTTACAACAATTAAATATTCTTGTGGTTGGATTTTTTCTTTTCTCTGAATTAGTAGTTAAGGACACTGTAGAGTCATAAAGATTTGAAAATACATAAAATCCTAAAAGATGTATATCCTATGTCCTTAGAATTAGATCCAACCCGAAAGGCTTAGGAAATGCCTTTTGTAAATTAAGTGCATACTTCTAAAAAACCTCAAACCCTTATGTGAGAAATACAGAATCTGGGTTTATGATCAAGATTCAATGCACTAACATTCTTAGCACTCACTGAGGAAGAAAAAAAAAAAGAAGTATCTACATTGCTAAACATCGCTCTAAAATTCTACTGATAAAGATAGAACAAAAGAACTAGGAACAACTTAAAACTGACTGCCTACTCACAGACCCTTAAAATTATTCCACTTATCTGACTAATTAATAGGCACTACTTCTCTGGAAGAAAAAAACCCCAACAAATCAAGTGAAAAAAAACCCAACCCCTAATTCACTCCACAGTTAGATACACTAATCTCTTTCATGCCTGATAATGCTTTGGCACATTGTTATCTATTGTGCTATGAAAAAATAACTCAAAATTGTTTTCTAAACATCTTCTCCAAAGCATTCATGATGCCTTCTGCTAGATCACCCTGCATATGCATTTCTTCTGCAAGCTGTAGAGTTCTGGTTTATTCAGTCTATCCTTGTAAGGAAACTGCCCCATACTGGTGATTATTTCAAGGTCTTCTCACAACTTTCCTGGTTTTCCAAAAAAGCTATTGAAAGTAGGGGTATTTCTGACACAAGACATGTGAACTTCATAACTAGTAAGGCTTTCCTTTAGCAGATGGGCATTTTCATTTTTTGTTTTCTGTTTCTTAAGTTTTACGTTTCTCTTTATGAGTGGCCACTGGGCATAGCAGCAACACTGAGGTGACAGTTTCAAAGAAGTATTTTCCCTGTTTTGACTGTTTTGAACCATCCTGAAAATTTACTTAATATTTTCCCTCCATCATACAGTTTTACTTCAAGTGTTTTTTCCTTCAGTTGAAACCCCTTGATTTTACAGGCTTTGCAGCGGTAAATCTGTGGACTAAAGCTAGCCTCTGACACCTAGGGTACCTAAATCTCATGTGATTTTGGGCAGGTCACAACCTCCTTGTTGAGTTTTCTGTCCTCACAAATGGGGCTATCAGCCCTATTTACGAGGTTTGCAAGTGTGCATCATCCCATTGACGGGTACGAACAACAGTATTATAAAAATACTATCAAACTAAAAAACTATGATATGTATTAAGTTCCATAATGTTGAAAGGAGGTGGGAGAGGAGGTATTTGGATTTTGATAGCTTTTATATCATAATAAAGATGGAAGAATAGCGGTTTTGGAACTTGTTGATATGCATGGAACTCCAGAAGCTCCTTTTCTTTCACTGCATTGCATCTATCATGGCTATTCTCTTCCGAGACATAGAAAAATGATTCAGCAGAAATTGAACTTCCTCATTTCTATGCTGCAAGGGCTCATACTCATTTTCAGGGCAGTTCACAGTCTCAGAAAGACAGTTATTGTTAGCATGGACCATTCCTGAAACCTGAGATGCCCTGCTGAGGACACTCCATCAACAAAATCACAGTTGTCCTGCTCTTGTGTAAGTGATGCCCTGCTGTCCTCACAGCCTATTAGATTGCCCCAAGAAAATGTGTCCCATGTCACTTACTGAACTCTGAATTTTTAGTTGTTTGCTGCCATCAGGTGTACAGTTCTCTTCCTTTTTTTTCTCCAGATGGCAGTGTTCTCTACATACAGTGGAGAAATGAGGACTCTGAAGTCTCTACTAGTAGAAAGAGCTGTTTAAAGTGTTCAAACTTCTTATACCTTTACTCAAAAATGTACATATTACAACCATTATCGAGTTCTAGCAGAAGTAAGAAAGAAAAATTTAATCCTCCAACACAGATTACAAAAAACTGGTAGTCTGTTGTTTTTTTTTTTTTTTAAACAAATTAGTTTTTAACATACCTTCCATGGAAATAATGTGGAACAATAGGTGTAGTTAAAATAAATGTCACAAATAGATCTGTAACTATTTACAACTAGAGCTGCAGTTACTGTTTTTCTTGAATTTAAAACTTGGAAGAGTTTGTACAGAACAGACAGACTAAGTGTCTTGGGTTCTAGCATTATGTTTTCAGTCAAAAAGACCAAAAGAGAGTAATGGAGAATTTGAAAGAAAAATGGAGTAACTATGACACTGACCAACTGCAATCTCTATCCCTGTTGTTTCATATGCAGAGAACTTTGTATTTATCTCCAAGTTTCAGCCCTGAGCCATAATTTTCTATGTATCCAGCTTCAAGTCTGACTACATTTCAGAATCTGAATTTTTTTTCCTCTGGAATTATGTATTAAGTGGTATAAAATGACTTAGCAGTCCTCAGAGCCAAAAGTCATCTTCAGCAGTAGATAGAAAACTTCTAAAATATTAAACCAATAAATGATCTAAAGGCAGATTTTACTTACATCGTAGTTTAAACAGAGCTGGCTTTTTTAGGCAGTCTCAATGGAAAAAAATAAAAGGAGAAGAGGGGGCTATGTTTCAGTTTAGCTTCACTTCAGTGACTGCTGTTTCTCATTTAACAGAAAATCTCTTTCAATTCAGCACAGTTTCTTGTACTCTTTTATGTCCATCAGCTCTTTTCCAGTCTAAGTAAAAACAGTTTTGTAGGTTGTTGTAAAAGAGATTAAATCACCACAGCAAATAGTTTCGGCATTTTCCCTTCAACTCCTCCAATTTCTCCTGAGGTGGTATTTTTCTCCACCCATTTTTCAGCAAGCCTTTTTAGTAAATTAACCAATAGATTAAAACACATCTCTATAATCAGAGCAACAATATTCAGAAATTACCCCATATTTTTAACTTAAGGGCAGAAATTTACTTTAAATGAGCTATTCTGATTCCTATGTCACAGTCCTAGAATTTCAGTCCTTAATTCCAGCAACTTGTTATATGCCTTGTTTGAGCTCTCATACTTTAAAGTAAAGCAATTCAGACTTTGTCTGAAGACTTTTTGAGAAAGAAAAGCCATTGCTTTCTCTGGTTTTTGTTTCAGTTTTCAATTATAAATTTACTTTGCTTGAGGTTCTAGTCCTTGCTGTGTTTGTGTTAAAGAGACTTTAGCACACAAACCTCGATCCAGCGATCTGTATGCCAACAGTTAGCCTATTAAGTTCTTTTTCAGTAGATCAGCAAGCCAACCTTGAAGGCTCTAATTTCCAACTGTTTCTCTAGCCTGACTCACATGTGAAGCTCTTCTCTGTTTCTGTAAGTTCCTCAACGTTGTTTACAACTTAAATACTAGAATTAATGAGGCTACACTGCAGAATCCAAACCAAAACCACACTAGTCTCAGCAATGCACAAAGTAATTTTTTTATCATTATCAAATTGATCCTATATTACATAGCATTTGCTGGGACTTTCTGTTGAGTCATTTACTAGCATTATTTTTTAAGCCTTTTCAAAGTCACTTCCTTCCCTGGATATCGTGTCCATTCTGCAGTTATAACCTATTTTCCCTGTTCTACAAGAATACATTTGACTACAGGAGCATTAACATGTAGCTTATTATAATGGCCAATGCTTACCATTACAAGCTGTATTACTATGCATAATGGCTCTATCCTTGTCAATGCTTATTAAGCCATAATCATTTTGTCATTGGCAAATGTTCTGAGTGGTAGTAAAATATTTATGTTACATTATTGATAAGAATATTGAAGAATATAATACTTTTCTACCCTGCCAGTAATATTGCCTTTCAAAGACTATTTCCCATTGTTAGCTCTATTGTGAGGTCTCTTTGCTGATTTAAATCCATTTTACATGTGTTCTATTCATAATATAATTTGTCGTGCAAAGTCAACAACTTGCATCTAAAATATATATTACATCTGTATAAATACCTTTATGAATGCTAATCTTGAACGATACAATAATCATCTAAAAATACTTGTCATCTATAATACAATGCTTACTGTGAAAAGGAATGGAATTCCCTACAAACTTTTTCTTTTCCATTCTTTGCCTGGGATTACTCAAATTAATCAGACTATAAGCAATTCCAAACCAATCATAAATTTCTGCTATCAAACAAAAATTAGAAATTGAGTCTGGTAGAAAAAGACCAAATAAACACTTGGAAAATATCTAATTTACAATTATGTGACAACAAAATTGGAAATATAATCACTAATATTTATTTCTATTGTGCATATATTAAATTTTAAACAAGGTGCAAAAATGATTCACACTAAAGCTGAATTCTACAGGCTAAGTTTATATGTGATAGCATTGAAGAAGCTAAAAATGCAATAGAAAACTGTTAGAAATACCAGAGACAAGACAGGTTATGTGAAATTAGGCAAGAATCATTTTGCTAAAAGTCAGAGTAAGACTTGAGAGCATTTAAGAACAGAACAAGATTCTTCCTAAAAAGTTCTACACATTTCAAGAAAAGCTCATTGGGAGCAAACTCACTGAGCTTGTTCTAAACCCAGAATCATATAGAGACAAAATGGGTACTATAGATGAAATAGAAATTGAACTACTACAGCACTTAGTATATACTATTCAAATTAATATTAGCCTTTTTTAAAAAAGAAATAATTTTAAAAATTCTTCATTTTATTTAAGATGTACTTTTTTGGGGACCAGTTTTCAATTTTATATATTAATCCTACTAAACTACCACCACTTAAATGGCAGTGATGAAACAAACCTGGTGCACAGACTGAGATAATCTTTTCATATAGATAAAAATAAGTAATACTTTAAAGTTCGAGAATTTTGTGGTATTTTTCTGAAATGTTTAAGTGTTCTTTTTCATTATCTGAATACTTACAAAATTGCTGCTGAAAAACAGAGTTAGCCAAATCCTACCCAGATGACACTACACATCCGTGTATTTTCTCATTCTCTTTGATGAACACCGAGCAGACAACGCAGCCATCTGGTCAGGGAGAAAGAAATTGTGTAAAAATGAGATATGCGTGTGTAAATAAAAGATTGATGAATGAAGCCCTGAAAGCTGAGATGAAAGTGAAGCAGAACAGACAGGTAAATCATTCTGATACTTATGTTAGTGCTGAAATTATGTTCCTCTGCTTTCTTATTTTTTTTTTCTGCTGACAGCAGTGCAGGTGACAAAAAATACTTTCAATTTTGCTGCTGACACAAGTGCTGGAGGTTAGCAAACTGTTTTAGTTCTATCGCTGAGAAAGCATGCTTTAGTCAGGAAGAAGTGAGCAAGTTTTGTTGCTTCATTTTTAATTACTTGCTATGTATCGACATACTAGTGTGCTGATGGTTATTTAGCTACGAAGCGCCAACTTCAACACTACATCCAGAGCAACCTAGGACGGCTTCCCAAAATTGAAGCTGAGTTTAGAAAAATGTAACAGTTCTCAACCTGTCCACTTTATCTCAGGCACAAAGGGTTAAATAAATCTTCTTGCCTAGAGTTTCAGAAGTGTGTTTAAACTAGATTTCTTCCTTACCACGTGTCTGAATTTTCTGGTGTTAAAAGTATGTTTAAATAACGTCTTACAGGCAAGCTTCACCTAAGAGCCCCCTAGACTGAATATGTAATTAAGATCTGTTTTTTTCATATGAAAATCAAATGATACAGTATCTAATGAACAACTGGTTTAGAAAACAAAGAACTCTACTGGGCAACTCCTATTTCAGCAGGAGATAAACTGACTCTAAAAAGCACCTTCTTTGTCATCATGTAACTCAATGTTTCCTGCTCTTCCTTTTCACTACAATTACTCTGCGAGATGGCTTTTAAATGGTAAGATTATGTTTTGGCAATTAACAAAAAAAGACAGCACTGTGCAAAAAAACCCGCTACAACTAATTTTTCACATAAATAATCATTGACATTACAGAAAGCTTACTGAGTACACCTAGAACTACATCACCGTAAGGAGAAATAAATGTTAATGACTCATCTAACACCTGAAATATCCACTCAGTTCCGTAATCTTTTGCATAACTTTCATGAAACACACTCATTTTATAGATCAGCAGTATCAATCTTATTTCTTAAGTTTATTAAGGATCCTATACAGTGCTTGATTTTAGTGTGAATTATATAACCATGCAAATCAACATGTTTCAGAAGTTAAGCCTTTTTGATTGACATTTTCATATTCTGTGGATATTGCTTCCCTTATAGTTCAGGATAAAAGACATTTTTTAAAGAATGACCCAAGCCAAATCTTTATCACCTACAATTTCAAAGATGTAGGAGACTGAAAATTAAGGTACTCGGAACTTCAGAGCTGCAAAGTGACAGACTCCAGTCCTTCTGGCTCAAAAATCACAGGCATCTACTATTAGATCTAAAGGATATTTTCCCACAACAGTCTGCAATAGCCGACAAACATCTGCTGCAACTGAGCAGCACTGAATCAATTAAAAAAAGCAGAATATATATTATGCATATCACTTCATTTGCCAGAACAGTTTAGGGTAAAGTTTTCAGAGGCAGGAGCAAGCATTTGATACCAGCCTTTTCTCTGACTTAAATCAGGCATCTAATTCTAAATTAGAACTCTGGAAAATATCTTGTATTTTATGGTTTTTTAGATATTAGATTACTGCACTTACTATAGCTATATTAATAATAAAAAAATAATAAAGTCAATTACTGACAATTGTTGCTTAACAAGGTTAATAAGATAACTAAATATGAGTGCATTACTAAGTAAAATCAGTAATAACTCTTAAAGATTTTTTTAAACTTACAACAGCAGTAGAATCATAAAAGATTCAGAATGTATACAATCATTTAAAAAATACAGTTATAGCAATGATTTCTAAAGAGATTTCAGTAAGGAGTGCAAGATTTTGCCATATTTCTTGGCATAAAATGAATAAATATGTTCTTTTCCTAAAACCAGTCATGTAGCAATGACCATATGCAAGAAGAGGCCTTAGCTAAAATCTCAATTCCACCTTTGCTTGTTAATTATCCTCCAAACTACATACCACCAGTAACAAAGGTAAACTTCAGAATATGAAACCAGCATTTCTACCCTTACATCCTTTCTAAATATATTATGTACGGAGCATAATATTACCTACCAACAATAAAAACATTTTTTAAAATTATTGCTAATGTTGGCTAGAAAAATAGGTAATGTTCTAAATGTGATAGTGTTAAGAATGCAGAATGTCCTTGTAGGAACTTCATGTATGTAATAGCACCACACCAAGGAGGAAGAGAAAACCTACTGTTAATAACTTCTTTAGTGCATGGGGTTGCTTACTCAAGGTCTTGGCACCAGGGAGAAATCAGTTTATACTGTAATCACTATTTTTATTGTGAACTGGTAGGAAAGAGACAACAAGGATAAAAACACGTGGAAGCTTATTACTGAATGAACTGATGCTATGGAATGGTGAAGAACAGCTGTCATACTGTTATCGCTTACTGACACCCACAACAGAGAGCTGGGGATGACATTTAGCAATGCATGAAATGCCAGAATCACAAAAGAAAAATGACGTCCACAGATACCCATCAGTTACTGCCTCCTCAAGTTTGCATTTTCTTTTAGTCTTTAATGCACATTTTCATCTTACAGTTGCTCTTTAGATGCAACATGCATGCTCCTTTCATGCTGCAAAGTGTCAACGGGAAACATAAATCTACAAAACACTGAGGAAAAAAATTGTGTCCTTATGAATAAGTGTTTAAGCTTTTAAGTAGCAAACCCCCTATGCCTTGAGTTCATTCACATCTACACCAGGGGAAGAAATACCCGAGTATATACATGCTCCCTTGCTTATAGATACTAGGATATCTAACAGGCTTTACCTTGCTTTCAGTAGCTCACAATCCTACCACAAGCTGCTTAAAATACAGAGCTGAAAAGCCCCAGCACCCCACTGCAAAACAATAGAGTCCCTGTTTGCACACTGGACACGACTTTGAGCCATGGTCTATCTCTGTCCTTACCACAGCTTTTCCAAAATGTAAACATGGAATAACATTTCCTGCCTAAAAATAATTAAATATTTGTGAGATACATCAGTACAAATAAATATTAGAGTTGGTTATATTTAAACAAACAAAAAAATCAAAAACTTTTTACACTTGGAAATAGACATTTACCATACTAGCTTCCACCTAGGCATTAACATCAGGAGTAGCAGAAAGCTCTTAAATAAAACACACTACAGACCCCTCCTTGACAGAGAAATGCTAGTAGTTCACCACACAAATTACTATAGAAATAAAAGGTATAGAGTAACTTATCTCTAATTTTAGTTAGAAGGAAAAAAAGGGAACAATGATTTAATCTGGGCTCTACCATTTGTTTCTTCTATGACCACAGGGAAATTAATTCTCAGTATTTTTTTTTCCAGTTATAAAACAGAGATACTAAAAATCAGTCATTATATCTAGATGAAAATCAGACGGATGATAAAAGTAGAAAAGAAGCATAATTATCATTGATCCCATAGAATGCTTTCCTGAACTTCCTGAAACAAAAATGAAGAGGATTATTTCCTTTGGGAAAAGAAATTGCAAAACACACAAGTGATAATATGTGGGTCACCTGGCACATTATTTAATAAAGCAATACAAAGTTTATTAGACATAACTGAAATTAAGAGACACAGTCACTACCTTTAAGAACTCAGCGTAACAATAAATCAAACAAGAGGCAGGTGACAACTGAAGTACCAAGGGCAGGTGGCTGTAAAGGGCTGGAATGCATCACAGGAGGAGTAATTTTACTTTTTCACTGTTAGAAAATGCAGTAAAAATTACATCTAGTTTAGTTAATATCTTGAATCCAGACACATAATTATATTTTAACATGTAGTAATCTTATAAAGTCAGTTTTCAAAGGGCATTCAAAGCTTGGGATAATGCATGAAAGGAAAATTAAAAAAAAAAAAAAGAAAAAGGATAAACAATCAACCTGGTGTAATTACGGTAACAAGAATTAACAAACACCCAATGCATATAGGAATGGAATGGAGTTGGAAGTAGCGCAAAGCGCTAAGAGGAAAGCAAGGCGAAATTCCCCTCACTGCTGCTGACGTTCATGAAGCACTCCAAGACCCTGTGTACAAAGAGCCCAACAAGCTGACACATGTGGTCACGGCCAAAACTCACCGTCACCTGTACAAGCCTGAGTAACAGCCAGCCATGCTTTGAAACCAAACGGTGTGGGTGGAGAACACTATTTATTGCTAAAAGGAATTCTACTTCAGTTATATTAAATTTCAGTCAATGGCAGGACCTCCAAGACACCAATTCTAGAATTCCATCTTTTGAGCCCCTCGATCTCCCAGTTTGTGACCGCTTCATACAATTAACCTTCATCTACTTGGTCCCTGAAGGCTATCCTAGGACTGGGAGGGGAAATTTCCAAGAAGCATGTAGGAATAGGGCAAGGAAAGTGCAAAGTAAAGGTGACTGGAGGAAGAATGAATACACTGGCCTAAGTGATACTGAGAAGCTTGCAGCTACCCAACGCTGGAGCAGGGACTGAGGTTAATGGGATTTATTAAGCCCGTCTCCTGCCTCTAGGATGGCAGTGCCTAAAGGCTGAAAGGGGTCAGCAACTCCCTTTGCTCTTCCTCCCAGTGCTGTGTTCAAACATACATTAAAAGCAGAAATTAATGAAAAACTAAGGTGCCCTCTTCCCTTATTGGGATTTCTTTCTCCTGTGAATCAAAAAAAAAAAAAAGGAAAAACCCAACAGTCAGAGCAACCAACACATACACAACAAACTCAGCAGTTTGTCAAGCCTTTTGTCGATTTCTTTTTCTTCTTCACAGAAGGACTTCTCTTATCCTCCTTTTTGCTTATAGGAACATGAAAAATAAAATAGAATCGGTGTGAGTGAGACTTTTTTATTTATCTGTTTTTTGCAGAATATACAGTAAAATGAGAAGTGGTTAAAAAGTAAATGCAGCCTGGGTAGAAGACTGGACAAATAGAAAAACTAAACTTTGTAGTCTGATACTATGCAACAGTTTCAGATAAATGTGTTTTGATGATTTTGAGAAACTGCCTTCCAAACAGAATGTGTTCTTGAAAAGGATGCTGTAGAAACATATTTCACATTGAAAGGTTTTGTGAAATTATATAATCTGTAAAAACCAAGAAATTTGGCCTCTGTTTGCTTTCCTTCCGTTCCTCAGTTATTATTGCCTCATTATACAGTCGTTTGTACTATGTTTTGGCAGACATTTACTCTTGCATAAATTAAAGTCACTGAATCTAGTTTTGCCTACAGGTCTTTATGAAAATACCAGCAACATTTTTATTTGAATGTCAAAGTTTGTCAACCATTAAACTGATTGATTTTTCATTATGCAATTCAATAGAAGAAGCAATCTCCAGTCTGTATGCAACATTACTCTGAGAAAAATAAGCATCTTTGAAAAATCCTTCCTGCTTATTCTTTAAAAAAGGTCTCTTCACAAAGGAACTATGTTTTAGGGCTGGCTTCATTCATTTTATTAATATACTAGCAGCAGATACGATGCTGTAATTCAATTCAGTGAAAGAGAATGAGTTCATCTGTGGTAATCCAAAAATTCCAATAATCCTTTAAAAACCTTTCCAAGTGGCTTTGTAAGAAAAATATCTATTGATTTCAACAAGGCTTAAGACCTGCAGTGTGAAGCTACCCTAGCATCCATAACCCCAACCAGACTCAACACCATAAAGAAAGCTCCTTCAGAGAGCAGAACAGTACAAGATTTCCTGGAGGAAACAACTCTCATCCAGCACTGCAGAGATGCTGGTCATGTTCGGAGAAAAATTTTCTCAGCTTGCTTAGCTCTCACTCTTTGCAAAATCACCAAGGATGACAGCCACAGAGTGCCTGGAAAGAATTCAAAACTTACCTCACACTCCTCTAAAAATCCACAAAAGTCCAAAATTTACATCCAGAGTTGCATTTAGTTTTCCCTCTGCAGGATAAGCTAGTCATCACTGGTTCATCACTTCAGCCCTGCAGAGTACAGGCTCAATGATGAGGTGCTGTAACAGCACTTTCCACTCAGCAGCAACCATCCCTGGTCAGAGAAACCATTATTTACTGACTGCAAAGCTTCAAGAGATTCAGAGGAGCCACCCAAAAAAACAGGCCTTCGCTTGTGCCATCCTGCATTGAACTGCAACACAGATTTGGTTTACTTTTTGCTCATGAAGTTACAAACTATTTTATCATCTCTCATCAAATTTTATTCCCGCCACCAAGCACAACCCACGTGTACGCAATGGAGGTAGGGAGCCAGCAGCACTTACCTTTATTTTCTTTACCTTCTATTACTTCCCATTTATTATTCAAGTATTATTCATTGGCCTAGCACCATTAAACCTCCTTGATTATGTCTGACTCGAAGATTAAAAGTGTAGAGCACATAATCAAACTACCTGTTTAATTAAACTGGGACATGTTACAAGTGTAGAAATAAGAGCCCTACAAATACATATAATTCAAGCTGTAAAAAGGCGAATTACAATAAGACCATACACAATATGTTCACAATATACATACTGTATTTGTTCAATACAAAAGGACAGCAGGTGAAATACTATCCAAAACCAGGCCATAACACTATTTTAGGAGTTCCTTCAAGCATACTTCATTCACATCTTTGTGTTTACTGATTTTTGTTACAGGTATCCCACTGCTTTTATTTAAAAATCTTCTTAGAAAACAAGATCATTTATGCAAATAAGATATTACAAATGCTTAGAAAAAGGCTGTGAGGAAAGGAATCCATCAAATTCATTGTCCACACTAAAGAGATGACATGGAGTACAAAATTCAGCAGTTATTTTGCGCTTTATAACCACAAATAAAGCACATATCCATAGTTGCGGTAATAAACGGAAAGGTGAAGTGCTGCCTAATTACCTTATTTATAAACAGTTCCATGGAATAAAATTTGGTTACGATTCTGATTACTTAAATTCTGTGTTATAACTCTAAAGGGTCTTCAAGGAGGACAATATTTCAAACTTCAGATCTCAAGTTTTCTGAGATTCCCGCTTAATTCAGTCTATTTATTTTTTTCTTTCTCAAAGGATGTTAGGCTCTATTAAGAAAATAATCAATAATTTAAAAAACCCCACATTTAGTGCATGTAGCAGTATTTTCCAGATCCACTGGACCATGGACAGTGAAACTGAAAGCTAATGTCAGGTTAGAGTAACTTTATTTTTAATTTAACAGCATAGTCAAAAGCACTTTACTACAAAAAAATTATGACTTTCATTATGTCTATAAATAGGCAACCTACTGAACTGTCACATAGAATGTTAATGACATTAGCATTAAGTCCTAATTAAACAATAAAGCAATACGCATTACAATCTGCCAGTAAAATATGCATAATCAGAAAAAGATTTTTTTTTTAAAGTATAATTTTATGTTATTTTTATTAAGCAGTAAACGAGTTTGTGCTGATGGGTGAAACCTACTTGCAAAACAAAGAAAATGTCTGAGATGGGAAAAGAGACTTGCCTAACAAAACATCTGCTATCCCAATCACATTATAATAGTTATATTTGATTTTTTTTTTCTGAAAATCATTTGCACCTTTACTCAAGTATTACTGCTATCCATTTTTACAGTTATCATTAACACTGCTCATTTTCTTTCTCAAATACATCTATTACTTCTATATTTTATTGACCTCTCAAAAGGCTTTAGAAAATATCTGTCACCATTTTACATCTTTTTACTGCGACATTAAAGGGAAATGACTCAACCAAGTTCACTGAAGAAACCAGTGCCAGAGCCAAAAAATATATCGATTTCTCTTGAATCTCAAGTTGATACATTATTCACTGCCTGTTGTTACTCGTCATTTGAGTACTGCTTCTTCCCCCCTTTATTACACTTGTGCACATGCATATGTTTTCAGACATTGCATCAGAGATGACACTGGAATAGGCCATCTAAAGAGATTTGATGCAAACCAAATTTTTAAATGTATACTCTATGCAGTGTGCACTTCAAGTGATATCTTAGCAGAGATGAATATGTCCTTAAAATGTAACTGCGAGGGCTATTAGCTTTTACCAGGCTCACATTTTCATTTTAGATACAGACTGAGAGCCTGGAAAGTAAGGTTTCCTGGCTTAAAACTTCCATGGAAAGAAAATGCAAGCATCATGTTCAAGTGTCATCAAAATAAGTTATTTTACGATGGCTTCCTTAATAGTAGATAGCATTTTTGCTGTTTTTCATAAACGCATATTATTTTTATGTCTTAAAAATGTATGACATAATGATGACTACGGCATTTTTAAACTATTTCAGCATCCAAATACGAGGCAGAAAGTATCACTTGACTTAGCTAGTAAGCTGCTGTAAGAGTCATATAGTGGATTCTCTCCAAATAATCTACAGTCTAAAAATTATTCACTGAAGGTACTTAGCTAGGACTTAAACAAAATTTTTGGACAGGAAAAAAGGTTAAATTCGCTGGATAATTTATTCACAACAAAGGACTGAACCATGACTCGCAGTAATTTTCATGCCACTGAAAAGTTCCCAGAGCAAAGAAATGTTTTGTTACATTGGTCTGACAGCTGGTCTCTCATCATGATTAAATGGCTTTCCCTTGGGTGAGCTCCAGAAATATGCTCAGGTTTGAAACAGAACAGATTCAGAATTCCACATTGGCCATTACAAAGTTACTTATGTACACAGAATCTAAAACATCGCACAGGAGTGTTTGGATTTGTGACTGAATTTTATTTTTTTAAGAGAGAAGACTCTTGTAAGCTATCCTGTTCCAGACTCAAGCTTCCAGTATGATGTCAACCAGTAATTAAAAAACTTGTTCCTCAGTCTGGACATTCCACTCAGGTTACCTTCTTGCCAACAAATATCGCACTGTTTTTATGGCTTGTGAACTAGGCCTTGAGGTATCAATGAACTGTATCTAGCACAGTGTTATCCAGATGTTTTATCATTGTGCTAATACGACTAACTTAACAGCTTCAGATTGAGACAAGAATCACTTCCAACAGAGAAGCATTTCTCAGTTCAGCTCCATGGTCAGAGCAAAAGAAAAGGAATGAGATAAAGCTACCAGTACTTGACTAGAGAATAAGCTTCCTGAAGTTGAAGCAGCAAAAAAGCAGCTATAAAAGACAAAGCCACATTTGTTAGCCACCAGTGGTGATTGCCATCATGCAGTAACACCTCAGAAGGGAAGCCTCCTCTGTTTGGGAGAGCAGATGGAGCATCCAGAGCCTTTGGCATGCCCCACTTACTGTAGTCTTAACCATACAGAATGGAAGAACAGCACTAAATCCTTCTCCAAAGACCCAAATATATTATGAACTACAGGGTGGCACTGGAGAAGGAAGTATGAAATTCTGAAAATCTATATTTAAAAATGTGGGAGTTCTGAGATTTCATAAAAGTCAGCATTATCTGTATTAAGAGCACAGTCTCCTTGCACCATGCCTCTTAGGGTAACCAAAATATTAGACTGTCACTAGAAGTATTTCAGTTCTACTTAATGTCGTATCTTTCTAAAAAAAATTTAAAAAATGAAAAATCTGATAGGCAATAGGAAAAAGTATAATCAGGTGAAGTAGTATACTACTGAATTCAGTATACTGGACAGTTATAAAACTTGCAACACTCTCAAAGAAGCTTTTCCCCAGGATTGTGAAGACACCTACGTAAAACTGCCACTTGACTGGCATGAGATACACTGTGAGTCAGCCACTGTCTACGCAGCCATTGTTTAGTCAAATACATCTGGGTCGATATACACTCAGGTTGATACCTTCCATCTTTTTGTCAATGTATGCAAGTAGTGTAAAATATATTGTCTCTTAGAATTGTGACAGGAAGAGCATTTTCTATTAAAGTCTTCTCTGATCAGAACTCCCATGCAGTCAACAACTGCATCTTCCTGATACTTCACTGTCAACTTTCTAAATCTCAAATGTCATTGAGATTTACAACATTCCTGCCTGGCTCCCCAGCCAGATTTTGAAGAACCATTCACTCTTACAAACATGAACTGGCAGCCTGTAAATAAACATAATGGTGGAATTGCTAATAAGCTCTATTTCCACCAAAAGTAATTTTTTTGCTAGATAAGAGACTGACGACATGAATTTCACATGGCTGACCATTTCCTACTACTTACCTCTATAGCTGAAAGTATCCTTCTATGGTAACTTTTTACTACATTAAAAAAGTTATTCTTGAAATCACAGACACCTAAATTAAGATCTCCGTCACATTACTGAAGCAATCTTACTATTACATTGGGTTGAAATAAATGAACATTTAACTTCCAGTGTCACAAATACTTCTCCATCTTACCAAAGATACTTGGCATTACTACTTACCCAAGACATGCAAGCAACTGCCCTGCCACCACAAGTCATTCTCATATATTTGACAGTTTTTGGTCATAACTGGTAGTTCTAACTTTTGGACATTGTATAGTGGTTGATTTCTGCAAAAGTTTAAATGATAAACTTTCATGAGTTAATAATTTTGTCATAAGATATATACAGAGAGAGAGAGCGCGCGTTAATTAATACCATTTGAAAAAAAAGTTAAGAATTGTATACACACACACAAAAATCAATTAAATTTCATGATGTGATCTTAGTAACTTGATTCTTTAATTGGAAAATTAGAAATTGCATTAATTGCTGTCACAGAATCCTAATTAAAAAAAAATTTTTAAAAGGGCATCAACAGACAACTGACCAGAATCTGCAGAGCTTATTGATAATTAATGGGTGAAGAGAACATTCATTATGGCAGAAAAGCTAGGAGAGATCTCCAGGGCAGTTTAGAAGGGGATGACTTGCTACTGATACAAAATTGTCAGATAAGTAGAAATCTAAAATGTACTGCAGAGGATTATAAAAAAGATCTACAGTACTAACTGACTGAGCAACACAATACACACTAAAGAATGGATAAACATATCCACAGATAAATAATACTCTTATTTGTACTGTAAAGCCCTCAGTGCATATGCTGGGTATGACTCCATTTAAATGTTACTCCATTCTTGGTTAATTGTGCTTCATTCTGAAAAGCACACTTTTTTTTTTTCCCTCCAAAGTCCATAAACTGTTGGAAATTGTGTAGAAATCTCACTTAGCAAAAGCGAAAATAGAAGTGCAAGACGCCGCTGATCTTGGAGCATGAAGGTTATGGCAAAGAGCCCCCATTTATTCCACTACAGCAATCCTGTTTCAGCTATTTCCATTTGTTTGTCTGTCTCTCCTTTCTTCTTTGCACCACCAAAGCAAAGTGGGTAGTTTGCATGTTTTCCCATTCCCAGGCTGGAAAAGTGTTGAAGAAATTAATTTTATCCTTTCAACAGATGAGATTATGGATTGTGATCTAGTCTCTTACTGTGTGAAAACAGTATTTTAATACTTCTGACTTGTCATTACTCAATACAGTACTAGCAAATTGTGCTTGAAATTAAGCTGTTGCAACTCACATTGCTCATGTAGAAAGATTTGGAGGGGAAGGAGAGAGAGGTCTAAAATACAATGAGATCCAGAACAAAAGCAGCCATGCAACCTCCCGAGTACAGAAATGAAATTGATACTAGCTACGTAAAAGGAATTGTTAGAGGAACTCTGACAAGACTGGGAAGCATATGGAAAAAATAAAATACAATATAAAAGATAAAATCCCTGAAAATTCCCCGAGTCCTCTTCAGAGCATTTCAGTGAAATGGCACAAAAAGCACATGCTCCATCACATTTCCACTCAGGAGCTGACAGTGCCTGGACATTTCTGAATCAGCAAGTCTAACATGAAGATTTTTTTTTCAGGGGTCAATTTTCCCATTGATGCAAGGAGGATTTACACATGCAAGTCTCATTAACATTAATAGGAGTTACCTACATAAATCCCCCTGCAATGATAGGAGAAAAGACCCCATAGTCCGCACGGATCTAAGTTCTAATGATTACCTGTCAAATGGCCCTAAGCATCATCATTGCCAGAAAAAGCAGACGTAGCAGCTTCATGACTGGAAATACTTCCAAAGGAACAGTAACTAATTGCAGTCAAACAGATAAGGCAATACAACAGCAGAAGGGGAAACGGCATAAAATTGACTGTTTGAATATAAAAGGGTTAATCCAATTAACCAACTTAAAAAGAAAGTACTCATTAAAAAAGGAATTCAAACATATCAAAGCACTCCTTAGAAAAAAAAAAAAAGGTGTGAATATTGTATGAGCTCCAAGGTGCTTGAAGGATAATACAGCTACTTGTTTAAAAATTCAATTAACCTTATCTTTCTTTAACTTGATTTATTAATAATCCTACAGATAAATTGCCAGTTTTTAAAAAGTCATGTTATCTTTTGAACACATCCTGTATGACAAGCCTTAAAAACTACTTCAAATAATCCTAACCCTCACTTTGTATGCTTAAATCATTTAAAGCAAGAACAAAATGCAGTTTAGTGCATGATTTCTGCAAAATAAAAGATCAACAGTGTTATCTACTGCTATTGCAAGCGAGCTATTGGGTACTCAAGTACCATAGGAAAAACATTTTATGTTTCCATTCACCACAGGAATGAGACATGAAAACAGTTTTTAAGCAATCAATGTAGTGTAAAGTCATAGCCTACAACTTGTAGATTATTCCGTTTTATCTAAAATAAAATCTGCAGTATTTCCAAACTTTGCTTCACATGGACATGAAGCACTAAGATATTACTTTATATAAACTTGTTAACTTATATAAACGTACCACTACACGCGTAAACTTCAATCTTATTACAAATGGCAACATGATGAAAGTAGACAACAGAATTATCAGGAAATCTCCACTAACAAATGAACTGCTTTTCTTGTGTAATTGAAAGAAAACACAGAAAAATGCACTTGCAAGCAAACCTTTAATTTTCATCAAACGATTTCCTTGTAAACACAGAAGATGAAAAATTACACTGTGATCCCTATTACTGAAAGATAAACAGGGACTAGGTCCTCCACCCGGTTCTTTTACAGATCTGTAGATGTTAAATACAATTACCGTATACTCATGCTTTCCAACACACATAAAAATTACAGCTAAATGAAGAGCCAGTCTGCTTATTACTATATATAAATAACTGCTCAAACACAAGCATCCAAAGATAAGTGTTGTTTAACACTGGAAACATTTCAACCACATATTTTTCTGAGGACTTTAGGATTATACACACAATGGTAACTATCCAATAAACAAAGAGTGTAAACGCTAATAAACCAGTTATTGAAATGCAAATTGGTCAACGTGTTATGATACAAGACAAAGTGAAGTTAACAGTATCAGTTATGCTGTAAAAAAATAAATAAATTAACCTTTACGGCATGAAGCCACTTTAAAGGCAGGCACGTGCACCGCGAAACTGTACAAAAGCCCGGATGTACCAAGTTCGGGCAGTGCTGAATATTCACTATTCAATGACATTTTTAATTAATGTACAGTATTTAAGCACAGCGAGAACTATATCTAAGTTTATGTAGAAGTTTAAACCCTGACTCGTCAAAATTCACCAATCTCTATACCTAGATACACTACTGAACTATTTGGTGTACATTTTAAGATAAATCTTTAAGTAAATGCTAAATATTTGTCATCATCTGAATATTTCGTTTCAAGCACTGTTCAGAAGTGCAAGTTTATCATGGCCATTTACAACAGCTTTCTCATTTGTAATTTTTCATACAAATAATAGGCTTATAAATCAATAAATTTTACTGTATAAATGCTTTAGGATGTATCATTACAAAATGCATAATTTACAGCTATTGCACTAATTTTAATCTTACTGACCAGGGTCAATACAAACCTTTGGAATTATCAGTTGAGCCTTCTTCCCAACACAAAACCCCTCAATTAATGATCATCTAAACTTCTCAGACATCATACTTCAAAAAATTAACTACTGACTTATTCAAGGCCCAAACACTGCAACAAATCCAGGGAAACAGGTACGTTCCATTTATGATTTAAAATTCTGTTGGGAAATCTACCATTGTTTAAATTGTGGTATTTTCCTGACTACAGTAAAATAAGTCGCTAGTAAAAACGTGATCTATTAGATCTTACTAAAAAAAAACTGAATGTAGAATAGTTTCATAGTGGATTATATTTTTTTCTAAATTATGGCAAGGATTTCAAAATTTACCAGAAATTTTTCATCATACAAATTAAACATGACAACTATAACATATTCGAAAGACACTCCAGAACTGTCAATAATATTGCCTTTAAATTCCATTCATAAAACTTTGACAGATTGCAAAGCTCACCTTCAACTGTTTAATTAGCACAGATCCAATGATTTTTAGATCTTCAATATGCTTTATCAGAAAATCATCTTCCGATGGGTAAACAAACTTGCACGTTTTTCTTTTGACTAGTTTCAATTTGTTGCCTGTTTAAAAGATGGAGGATTCCTTCCAAGATGTAAAATAAAGTGAAATTCTCTCAACAAATCATTAATGCTATTTTTTTGTTCAGCTACACATACCCCTGGATCTGGTAGACTTATGACTATTTAGAAATGTCTCAGCTATCAATAACACTATTTGATGAAGAAAGATTATTCAAGCTAAGGAAAATAAGGCAATTGCAAATAATACGGCTATGGGTTTTTTAAACCTCTTTTTCTTACCCTTCCTCCCTTACATTTTAGTTTGGGTCAACCTTATCTTCTGCTAAGAGAAGAGTGTTAATTCATCCTTCATTATCTTCCTTCTTAACAGCAGCACTATCTCCACTACTGCTTTCCTCGGTTGCGGATTCAGGTTTTGTCTCTGGTGAATTACTGAATCCAGACTCTTCTGGCACAATCTCATCTTCATCGTAAATAATATCTTCTGGATTCGGTGGCGGTGGGCAAAATTCCTCTGTAGGAAACATTTCTTGGAAAATGGTCTCAGCCTATTCAGAAAAAAAGCATAAAATAAACTTTACCTTGAAATGTAATACATTGCAGCAATATTTTACAGATATTTAAGATTAACCTCTCTTCTTTCAAATCAATAGGATTTAATATTTTGACAGTATTGTAAACATGGGTAATCCATTCCTTCTTGCAGTCCTCGAAAGAGAAAAAGCAATCTATCTTTTTACACTGTTCTACTAGAAATTCACAGCACAGGGCTTTTTAAAAAATGCCGGTCATCCTACACTGTATGGAGAACAATGAAGACGATTTTGTGCAAGAAAAATTATGTTTTCCAATATACAATAATCCCTAACTGCAGTCAAATGCAAAGCATGGGAAAGACCTTGCTTCTTTCCAGAGAGAAGAATCAATTTCACATAACAAGCAAAACCGGGGAATTGTTAACACATACAACCTACATCATACCTATATAGCTTTCCTTTTAAATTTAAAAATTACAAAAAAATTTGCATTTCTGTTTTTTCTGAACAGCTCATATGTAGCTCAACTGAGAACTATTCTCATCCAGTGGAATATTATCATTGAAAAAATATGCATATTTGTGTACAATACATGTAGATATTATTCAAAAACTGTGTGTATCATTCCAATGCATTATGTGCATACACCTACGTGCAGAAATTGTGTCTTTCTGAAAAGAACTGTGTAAGCAACTTTTATTTAGATAGACAGTTACTCTTTAAGATGTAGCTCAAGGATTTAATTTACAATGCACTTTATTCTTCATGCCATCAAAATTTAGATATTAAGTATACACAAAAAGTTAAGCTTTTTGACCACTGCAATAAAAGACGTTAAAAAGAAATGTGATTTTAGTTATTATTACAACATACAGAATACAACTACAAAATCCGGGATAGAAAGAACCATAATAACACAATCTTAGAATTCCTGAGAACCAGACATTTTCTAAAAACAAAGGAGGCCAGAAATCCTTTAAAAAACACAAGAATACAAGGAGCTTTGTTACCTAGTGTTAACTAGTTTTACATGTTCTTATGCAAATAAGCTATCTATAAGCTCATCTTAAAAAAAAGCTACACTCATGAATTTATTTACTGAATCAACACGCACTTCCCATTTTCGTAAAGATTTTCTTTTCCAACCCCTTAAGCTTCTAAGGCAAACGGAAACAACTGATACAGATACCAGTTACATTCTGGGTTTCTAAAAAGGCAAAAGGAACACTGTCTCTTGATTTAGTCTATTCAGTAAACTATGCCCTAAAGACGACCTGTGATGAGAGCTCCCACATAGGCAAGAATTCATTTCATCTTTATATTCATACTGCTACCAGACACTGCACTGAAAAAGCTGACAGTAGGGTCAGTTAACGCCAACTGCAAAGGCTGATTACATGATGCGGATTCCTGGACAAGAGGGAATTGTTTTCAGATTAATACATCATTGAGCATGTACCAAACAGCTTTCTGTGATAAACTTCACTGCCTACCAGCACTGGATTTCTATCACCAGCACGTGGATGCAGGAGTCCATTATTAACTGCTTAAATGATCCTGTCTACTCTCAGTTCAATTTCATTTTTTATTCTGCTTCCTAAATTTCACTCTTTCATACAAATTAAAAACTATTTATATTAGTATACGAAAAAAATACACAAAAAGATGTTATTCTCTGCTTCAAAACCAGCGTTTTGTAATTTGAGAACCTTGCCTAGTAAGTCTAGGGGGCAAGGGGATACAAAATATCCTACAAAAAGTTTACAGAACTAACTTTTTGAAGGCAAGAGAAAGACTTTATTCCAACTTGACCTTGAAACTCCAAAAATATACTTCAACTACTATTATATTTAATAGAATACTGAAGAAAGGTGTCATATTTTGCACTAAATATATGACAAACTAGAGCAGACAAACATTTCCTATGCAGTTCTCAACAATTATTCGCTGACTAGTTGGAGACAGAATATCAAGTCCAAAAATGTTCAAAGAATGATGAGGTCGAACATGGAAAGAAATTCTCAGGACATCATGACATCAATCCTAATTGAACAATTTAATAGTATAGAGTGCTTTCAGGCCTACCAGGTTTTTTTATGTTAATCTCATCCAGCTCAAGTAATGCAGAATAACCAATAATAAATTATCAGCTCCTTCATTATAACACTTTTGATACTTATTGGAACTAATTTAGTTAATAGTTCCTTCAATATTTAGTAGTTAAGTGTACCAGCTTTCAAGTGTGTCTGTTTGAATTAAGCATTAAGACATCAGCATGTAAAGCATTTGCATAGATACTCTAATTTATTAACTGTTAGAAGTTGAATAAAATGATATTTTGTTACTGTTTTACTGTATCCCAGCTATGCATCTTGATGGCATGTAGACAAGCTGTATGGGCTTTCATAGCAACTTTTACAGAGTGAACCACCAAACTAACAGTAGTTTGAAACAGGACACACTTAAATAACTCTGAAATCCTTCCAGATACAGAAAAACATGTCATCAGGTTAAAGGACAAATATTGGCATAACAGTTTCAGTGTTTCCTCTTATGAAAATGAAGATGCCTCAGAAATCTGAAATACTTCAGGGAACATACTACTTTACAAGATAATAAATCATGTCAGGTCATAGCAGTGAAAAGAGAGAAAACGGAAAGGCAGATGCTTTACTTGATCCATACCTACAGAATTTGAAGCAATCATAAATGGCACTTTACATTTTCTTTAGCCTATTCTCAAGGCAAGTATCAAAATTAATTCGATATTATACTAGGAATTCAACACTAAATTAAAACAAAACAAGTATGAAGTCATTTTTATACTGAGCTGTAGATGGATAATTGCCTGTAAAAGTTGTGGTGTCTTGTCTTCTAAATAACATATTATCAAACAGCATGACATATAGAAGTTAGTAATACTAATGGTAATGATAACATAAATCATGGGAAGTATCATTAAAATAGTAAACACAAAATTGATTAGAAAAATTAGATTCAGTTTTCCAAGCTATCTCCAAGACTAATACACACAGTGTGTTTATACTTTGATTTTTAAAGTGTTCTCATCCTTGAGTCTGTAAATATTTCATGTTTGGAGATTTCCATCCCATTGCTACAAAGATGAAAGTGATCTGGGGATAGAAGTCACACCAGTTTACATGTATTTCCCTCCTCCACTTGTCTAGAAGGTACCTGCATGCTCAACAGGGAGGGTGTATTCTAACGGCGAGTTCTGCTTTATCTTCAGACTGTTCTTCACTTTGTTCTCACTTACACTCCTCACTTTTATTTTCCCTGAGAACTTTTAATTATAAACATGTTTACACTAAAATATTTTTCACTCTAACTCGTGACCTTTTGTTTCAAAATTTAAAACAGGTTCAAAGACAATGTAGCTTCTATCTACTCTTCCGGAAAGGCAGTGTTTTAGGCTCTTCATTGTTTCTCCTCTGAGATCTGCTTGCTTGACATCTATCTCACTGATGGTCAACAGATTTAACACAAAGCCTCACTAGAATATTTAAGCACAGCTTCATCTATAATACCATTACTCACTGGTGAAGAGCTCTTAAGGTAAGACAAATCTGATTGCTAGAAAAGGTGGCTATCTTGAATTAGAAACAGACTGGTTTTTAAATGTATTGAAACTGCTTTTGACCTGGACTGTTTTAAATAACAGTTAAAAAATTCTGATTTAGAAAAGAACTCATTTACCACTTAAAACTGCTACCATAATAATTGTCTTGCATTATTTTTCGTCTTTACAGTTCTCTATCCTCTTGAGAGGCAAATTATTGCCTAGTAAAGCAAAATGAAGGGTACTATTAGCCCTTAATTATACTGTTCTGACCCTACAGTTCAGGCTATGTCAGCCTTTCCACTTTAAAAATCTTATTTTTAAGAGGTTTATGACTTAAGTCATAAAAAATTCCTGCAACTGGTTAGAAGATGGCATGCACATTCTCTGAACATGGTCATTAAAAATACAGCTTTAAAAATGACTAGTGCCAGTTAATCCTACAAAGATGTAAAAGTGTTCTCACATTAGCTCTGAAAGCACCCTGACATCACAGTGATGCTATGGCAGATCTGCCTAAGGATTTATACCTTCCTTATCGGGGTGGATCTCTGAACGCAAGAGCAAAAGAGAAGCATTCCTGTAGTTGTCTTTTGCTGCACAAGTATAATCTACATATTTGCATGTCTTGTTGAGCATGATACTGCTCAACAGTAGTGGGGAAGGCACATGAGTGGTACACACTAAGTTCTTTGTGAATCTCTATGTGCCTACACCTGAAGACAAGGTGTCCCTGCGTATCCTGCCTACTGGGACACAGAAGATGGCTATTTCAGTCTCTCCAACTATCTAGTTTTGTTTAGAGAGCTTTCACTCTTCTCCTCCAATTTCAAAGCACTAGTAGTTTGTCTTGAATTGAGTAGTGGTATGATATACCTACTACTAGGAAAGTTGCAAGTGGATCTCTGTTCAGGATTCCAGTTAGCCAGAACTAGATATGTAGACAACCAAATACTGAGAATTAAAAGTCAAAACTGAGTGTGACTTGGTGCCAAATACTACCTCAAGGTCAAGAATAGAATGACATGCCCCTTGTTTCCTACAGATTCACAATTACACCGTAATTTTTTCATACGGTGACACTAAGGCAAAGACAAGGTAAACAGACAGACAGCTTAATATACCAGATCAGTAATTATGCTGGGGTTTTTTTCTCCCCAATAGATTTTAGGTTTATGATTATGTCCTGCAACTACTTTGATGATCCTTCCTAGTTGAACTGTAGAAAGGCTTTTCTGACCTTTGATTTCTACTGCTTCTCTACTACTGCACCTTCTGTTTAACCTTACAAGAAAAAGGCTACATATTTTGGGAAGTTATCACTTACGCTTCTGAAATACGCAACAGTTTTTCCTTTCCATAGTATTAGAGCAAGTAACCATTCTACCAAGAGCATCATCTTCAAGTACTGCTGCCTTCTAGGTTCCCTTTACCTGTTCAGATTAACTACCTGCTACTCCTAATGTTACTGTCTCAACTGACCTTTTCTCAAGTTTCCTCCATTCTCAATCCCACTGACCTACATTTTGCTCATTAAGACTTTTTATGTCTAGCTGTGAAGTTTTATAGCTGTATTAGTAATAATTATCCAGCATAAATAGAATAGCCCAGAACAAAAGTAGACTGAACTGGACATCCTTGGTCTTGAAAAATGACAATTCTGCAACCAAAAAATTGATCTGCCCAACCTGTTTGACAGCACAGTCGTTTCCTAAAGCAGAGTCTGGTCCAGAACAGACATAAACATTTGAGGGTAAGCCATCATATGAACTTTTCTCAACTCCTGAAGAATCTCTCATGTTGAAGTAGACTGCCCAGAGAACTCTAGGTTTTTCCTGTTCTTCATTTTCAGCCTCTGAAAAGAAAAAAAGTGTTTCCAGTAACCAATGTTCATGTGTAATAAGAGAAATATAAAATCTAGAATACTAAAAGTCAATTTATTAACACAGAATTACTGTAATGAAGTTTGTTTTGGTTTTGGGTTTTTTTTACTGTTAAGAGCTAATTAATTTTAGTTTCCATTCTTTTCTGAGGTACTCTCTCATCATATTTTGCTTTTCCTTTACAAGTGTAGGTATGTAAACTCTACTTATTCTGTACACACTATGCCACATAAGAACCAATTATCACCTAAAAGCATACTACCAAGAAGTTTGGTCTAAATTTAATGCCTTTTCACTTCATGTTATCTAGTTTGCTCTGGATAAATTCCATGAGCATATGACGGTCTGAACACATCCTCCCAGGCTGTGCCAACTTGAAGCTATTGCATTCCATATGCAAAAATATTTTTGATGTATACTCCTACCTCATTTAATAGTTTACCTTTGTATGGGAACTCTTCTCATAAGACATTTGTGTTCTTTAAGATTGAGCATCTTCAAGCCAATTTAAGGAGACTAATTAATCCTCACGGTTTAAATAAAAGAAATTTTAAAGAAAAGATTCACAAAGAATAGCTCCCCCGCAAATTAACTGCAGATAAAGAATTACCAAAACCCTGAAGTACTCTTATTTGCGATGTGTGATACACAGTATATAGAATCTCCAAACTGTGGAAATACTGCTAACTGAAAATAAATTATTCATTTATATTTATCTATACTTACTGAGGACTTGTACTGTGCTACAATACTCATTATGAATACAAAGTGATCATGAACTACATCTTGCTTGTTCATCACCTGAACCTTCTTGCAGTTACTTTGCACATTCATATAACCCTTCTGCATACAGGCAGAAAAACCTCTGGGAAGATGAAGGTCACTTTTTAACAGTGCAGAATACAATGGAGGAATACACAACATAGATTCTTAGCTTAATAGATACTATTTGTTTGGCATATTTGCTGTCCCCTTTTTAGTATTTCACCTCCTCTAAAAGTAAATGAAGCTTGTAAAAGACCTTGCGAGATTTACTTCTTTCCAAGCAAGAAAATTCTAGATAACAAGAGCATTCAAACCTGTATTTTAAAGCAGTTGAATTAGGAAAAAAAAAAAAAAAAAGAGATAAATCTATGCTATTCCTTTAGTATCTTTTTATAACTGTCAAATATTTTTTTAAAAAAAAGGTGCTAACCATACTGAACAGTTTGAAATATAAATTAAATTCATCAGCCTGTGAAAGTCTGAGCCTTAATACAGGGCAAGATGCTCTTTAATATATTTAAAAGTTCACATTGCTCATAAAAGTTACTTCTTCCTCATTTCGGCAGGAAAATGAATGGAGTCCTCTTCTCCAGGTGACTTTGCCTCTTTGACCTGCCATGGCCCAGTGCTCACTTTATCTGGTGATTCATTTTCAATAACTCCAACAGTATTTGTTCTGACATTTTAATTAAAATACGACCACTACCTCATCCTGATGATAAAAAGGCCTATGTGTCAGTGAAAACTAGCTTTTCAGTGCCTCAGTGCACCTGAGGACCCCTATGATCACAGGGTTTCTACAGAAGAATTTCAGTCAGGTTCTAAACAATATATCATTTCAAAACTGGATCACTTTAAACATTAAGATTAATGCTAACCCCCCCAAACGATTAGAAGACTCTAAACTGCAAGCTAATCTTTTCTTCACCAATTGAGACTTTGAAACACACAGTGCTGTCTTGAAAATTTAAGATATATGTTTAATATTAAAAGTTGGAAATTAGCAGGCTTTAAATTAACAAATATCAACATGAAAAGTGTCTGCAGCTCTCCAACCTAATACAGCTTTCTATTTACAAATCCTAGTTGCATTATACGTATTTGTTTTGTAAAGGCTCTTGTACTACAAACCTAGTAAAAAATTTACATCTTTGGGACATCGAAGATGCCTTTCCTGTAAGCAAAAAGAGAAGGAAAAATGCCTAATACTTTACTTCCTATTAAAAGTATGCTGTTGTCTAACAAAACCAAGAAGATATTTGCTTTTTCATTAAAAGGTAGAAGAAAACAAATGTAAAACTGGAAAAGAACACTGAAAAACAAACTTGTGAAAAGCTGAACACAACCCTTTATGAAACACTGTTCTTGGTTACAGAATCCTGAGAGGAAAAAAAGACTAGCCTCATAAAAGACTGCTTTTTTATTTTAAACAGCAGAAAACTCTACCTAAATTCCTGTTACACTTCATGAATAAAGCACAGTAGCAAATATTATAACCAAACCAATTATAAATATTATAAAACAATTCCACATCTTACTAACTTAATATATATGAACATACATACTTCACTGACAGTTAAGTATAATGTTCTTATACAAAAACTATGATTTACTGTATTTAAGTATGAGCATGCTATATTGAAAAATGCTTTGCCAAGGTTAGAACACAGCAACATCTTCTCTGTGCACACTACTTATTCTATCAGCATCTACCAAAAATAAGATTAAATTCAAGATCTCGGGATAAATTACAATGACTTCTGTGGCACTAGAACAAAGTATCTCAGGGACAATTCCTTTCTAGGCAACAACTGCTCTGTCAACAGCTACTTTCCCCTGGGACTGTGAAACTGTCCATCTCAAGGTCAAAGTTCATGATAGTAGTTGTTAAGTTTTTTAGCCCTAAACTCAAGTTTCCTTGAATTTAGGGCCAAATAGTTAATTATTGGAAATTGCTGGAAATCTCTTCCTGATAACACTGCAGCACATAACAATTTTATGCTTCCACTGCTTGAAGGAGAACCCAGAGAATTTCAACTAAAAACAGTAAACAAGGAAGCACTTGCAGAGAACAAAAAGATGAGCAACAGTCTTCGAATAAGAGAAGGCAAAAAAACCCTAAAAAGCTTGTAGCACTGAGCACATATAGCAGGTGGAGGAGAAAAGCACTAACTTTTGGAGTTTTGATAACTTTTGTTAGGAATACCCAAGTGATAGAAATCACTAAAAACCAGGGTAGTGTAAAAAAAACAGATTCGCAAATATTTCATTTCACTACTGCACCTCTGAAAGACATGCTGAGAAGCAAATATGCTTCCATGAAAAGGAAAGTGTGAAAAATTGAAAAGATCCTAGACACTTACAGTATACTGAAGTTAAACCACAGCTGAAGAAGACTTGGAACATTAGATCACGAAATACAAAAAGGCTGACATCTGTCTAATCAATCTCACTCTCAAAATAGATTCCTTTATTTTGAAATGCTGGTATCTAAATAGCAGCTCACCATATGTTGACTCTGATGACAGATTCAGATGTTCAGTAACAGATACTTTAGTTACAAGGGTAAATTATAGTTTTGCAAAATAATCTCTTAATACTTCTTTTATTTATTTTTACCTTTTTCTGGATTTAGGTTGAATAACTTCTGTACAACAGGCTCTAAATCTTCCCTAGCAGTTTTAGTTGATGGACAGGTCAAATGGACTAAATCTGTTAAAAGAGAAGACACACTAATTACAATCACCAATACACAGATATAGAATACCATTTACAATTTCAGAAGGCACAGAAGGCTTTAGAATCACTGCTCTTCATATAAATCACTTCTTTGAATCCAGAGAAGTACTGTATTATGGAAATACAGTGTATATACACCACACAGAGAAATTTTCTTAATAGATCTTGTAAATATCTCCCTCTTCCACATATGTTGGTAAGATGGAAGTATAATTTAATGTTGGCAGTGCAGAGAGAATGCTGTTCTATGAAAAGGTGTCTATTGATACCAGGAAAAGCAGCACCAAGATTCTGGATGACACATTGTATTTGCCATTTATGACCTCCAGAAACCCCAAGAACATTCTTATCAGTGTTGACAGTCTAGTAGTTCAACAACATACTAAACCCAGAAATACCACTACTTTCATCAGCACTCTCCTTTAAGAGCTAAATTGGGACTGAGTGGGAATTGGGAAATTTGGCTACTCACAGTTTAAGTCTGGCTGTACAGGAGTAAGTGGGAAGCTATTTTTCTCCACTGAAGTAAAAAATTGCAGCAAGACTTCCATTTCTTTTATTGTACTGAACAGTAAATAGGAGATAAAGTGAACAGACACAGGTTTTAAGTTACAGCTCAAGTGGGCTGGCAGTTCACTCTTTCTCTCCAGCCACACAGAGAATGAAGAACACTGAGAACACTGTTAAATTTTGACAAACTACAGAGAATTTGAAGATAAGCACTGCTGAATAGCAGAGAAATGTTCTACATTTCATTCATCCACCTTCTTAAAGGATGGGAGAAACAACAGTTTTGTGTTGCGGTAAGGGTGAAATTAGGTTAGGTGGGCCAGCAAGGATTTCTAATAATTTGCAAAACTGATTTCAAGTACTTGATTTCAAGAGGTGCTCTGTACACATCAGAAACAAATCAGAGAGTACAGCAAATCCATGCTGGAAAAAGATGGCGTGAAAAGATTATGGACCACTAGAACATATTTTTGGAACTGTATAATTAATCAAAATTCACCTTACAGCGTAAGCAAATCAATGTCACTAAATCCAATTTTGAATTTGTGAAAATTCACAGTTTTGCTTGAATAATGCAGATTTGATATTTAGATTTCTTGTTAATGCACTTGTTTTCATGAAAAAAAAAGTTGCTAAACAGATTCCTCACAGAACATACTGTTCCTTTATTTGTTCTGTTTTGCAAACCAGTGAAGTTGCTGACTCCTTGGAAAAGATAATCACTTGATGCAGCTCTTGACCTCTTTTCTGTTCCATTGGTCTCTATTCAGATGCAGAAGCAGGTACTCTGCTGCTTCATCCCCCAATTCTACATCCATTCACTCAGAAATTTAAAAGCTTCATCCTGAAGTTTTTTATAAAGCCACCTTAACTGACTCATTTGCTGCTGAACAGTTGTCTGCAAACTCAGCAGCAGAGAAGTATCTGTCAGAGAATCATGAAGTTGAATGTATCTTTGTGCAAAGTTTAAACTGATTCTTTTTTTCTTCATTACTGTATATTTCTGATCGATTTAACATCAATGTATACCAACAGCATTATTTTAAATCCATATAACATTTCTTTCTTTTCAATCCGAAGTCTGGATATATTTGTGTCATTATTTACAACTATGTCACATGTATCTTGCATCATTTCCTGGCTGCAGTTATGCTACAGAAAGTTTGACACTGACTCCAAAAGGACCAGAAATTTAACCCTTCATGCTCCTCTTCTTTTGGACTACACACACAAACATTTTATCCAAACATTAATATTCATTTTTTATTGAACCAAAAGCAAACCATCTGTCTATAAAGAGTATGTACTAAGTAAAAGAAAACAGGTCGTGATAATGAAAGTCTCCCTGTAATCTTAACTAAACCTTTACAATCCCAAACATTGTAACAGAATGTACTCTTTCCTCAAAAAAAAAAAAAAAAAAGCTATAAATCACTGAAGTTCACATCACTTTCTATAAAATCTTTTTTATTATCTTTAAGGTTATGGCTATGAGTCACAGTCATCAGTATATATTTTGATTATATTTGATTTACTCAGGTATAACTGCATTAGTTACAGTGGTTGCCAACATTTGTCTTCAAGTAATTCTTCTAGCAGGAAGAACGATGAGTTTAGTTCATGATTTCATCATTACAGTCTCAATTTTTAGGGCAAGTGAAGGAGTTTGGTTCCACTCAACTGGCAATACAGATTATGTGCCTGTCATTTATGCAGTGTGATCAAAGAGTAGATGTATTTGTATACTTATCTTAAATAATTGTTTGAAGGAGAAATCAGTCAGGTTAAAGCCCATTTACAGATAATGATGTAAAAATTTTTTAAAAAATTATGAAATATGTCCCATAACTAGAACTCAACTATACCTAAAGTAGAACTACATTACTTTAATAAACAAAGACAAATTTCATTATGGAATATAGTACCTTCTCTTCTGAAATGAGAAGAATTTATGGAGAAAAGTAAATAACAACCTTAATTTTTCAGCACCACAGAAATTCTCATGAAACTAATAATTTGTGTCTACTTGAACATCAATCCTTTAGTTTCACTTCCTGAAACATATATAATTTGTGAACACTTAAATAATGCAAATCAGTTATTTAAAGGATAAATATTAAAAATATGCTTTACAGCACTAAATTCTTAATTACAGGATTATCTTTTTTTTATTATTTAAGTAGGAAATACAACTTTGAGTGACTTAATCGTTTAGTTCACCCTTCTTATGCAAGGAACTGAGTTCGAGCCCAGGTAACAGCAAAATAAATAGGTTATTATTACAGTTACTTATTTTTTGTTAAAAAGCATTAGGTGAGGTAAACTTTAATTCTATTTCTCTTCTATAGTGTCCCAAATTGGTAATCTATTTAACAGAATTTAGAAGCAGAATTTGGAAAGAAAAGTAAATATCCAGTAAGAACATTGTGTTGCTCATCTATTTCAAGTTCATATAAAATACCAACAGTCATAAAGAAAAAATAGAAAATAAAAATAAAAAATACACACATAGAAAACCATTAATGGAAATAATAGGATGTCCCTTCTAGAAATGTGATCTCTCAGATATTTTTAGAATTAAAGAATCTAATGCAGTAGACAACAATAACAAAGTTCTTAAAATAATTCCTATAACTTTACCTCACATATTTCATGACGTACTCCTTTCCTCCAAATTTCGTAAGGTGACATAATCCCACCTCCCCCAAAACTTTCAGAGGATAAAAAGCCCCCAAGACAGTGTACTTCAATGTAACAGTTCAGCTAAGGTAGTGCATTTTCAAAAAAACAAACTAACAACAAACTACCAGTAAGATTCATGTGCTTTAGAATGTTTTTTAATCTACTGAAGGAAAGATTTATTATTGTGTCAGTGAAAATATTGTGTTAGGTCTATTAACCTACTAATTAATTGTTCAGTATATCCCAATTAAGAAAATGGCAGAAACAAGAACATATGCTCCAAAGTATTCTGCTAGAAATAATACTGAAAAATACTTCATGCTTGTACTGAGAACCTATCCCTATGAAAACAAAAACTTGTAGTATTTTTTATGAGGCCGCAGAGTCCTATGACGTAATGAGTGTCTTAAATTTCAAAGGTAGTTTGAAAGGGGAAAAAAAAAAACCAAACATGCAGCTATGTTAACTAAGATCCTACCTTTTTGCTTATAGGTTTTTTCAGAAATGATTTAAGAAAATACTTCGGGTGGGTTTTTGCCCTTTAATTGTCATGGTAAACTAAATTATTGGCAGAAAATTTTACAAAGAAAACATTTCTAAGCTAAAAAATCTCTTAATAATTTGACTTGAAGACGGCACAATTTTAGCTAGTTACAGTGGAAAAGAAACAGTCTGCTAGAGCTCTCCATTAAACTTACCTGCCATTCTATGAAATCTTCAGTTGTCTTAAACGTCGTAGAATAAACAAAATATGCAATTCTAATACTTTTTTAAAATTGAAAAACAAATACAGCAGTCATAACAAAAAGCTCTTTGTTGGTGCTATTTTATAATTACAGTACAGTCAACAGAGTATTGTCCCAGTACTAATAAGACTACAACTATAAAGCTTATTAGCCACATCAGTGTTAAAAAGAACATTTGATGGTTGATTCATTTGAAAGTAAATAACAATATACTTTATTACCATGAAAATCACAGTAAGACTTAAATAATTATCACATGTAAATTTTTAAAAAAATCAAATGCAACAAGAATCTTGTATGATTCCTAAGCCATGTGAAACAGTACACAACTGTTATAGATTGAAGACAATGGACTATTTCTCTCATCTGCTGGTAACAGTAGCATAGCACACACTGTTTTCTCATGTAATAGCCTGATCATTGTGTAGCAGATGAATGATACGCAAATACTTTACATTTTGTTCCAGAGTTGACAGAGTCAAAGGGAAAAATATAGTTAAGGTTACATATACACTGTACTTACACGTGTCCTTCATGCACGTCATGGTGGAGGAACACAACTCTATGACACAAACTGCTGGTTTTCCCGGATCCACTGGAGGCACTGTCAAAACGGAAACCTATCAAGCAGAAAGAACAACTCATGTTAAAGCAGAGTAATATGGAGAATGAGGAAATCAACACAATTCTGAGTAAAGGTGAAAATTAATTGCAGACAGTTAATACAATTCCATTTTCTGGTTTATTAGTAACAATTTGTGCAATCAATCCTGCAGAATTTGAGCATTCAAGAATTTCTACCCAACTCAGCAAGGCCACCTTTGTTAGGAATGTCTGCAGCAGTGGAACAGAAAGAAAACAGCCCTATCACAGCCCTTTCCAAAAGGATGACAGTGTGGAAACTCTGTTGATAAGAGACTGCAAAATTCTTTTTGAACACGAGGCAGAGCACTGCTAGGTGAAAATGACTGAAGGACTTTTGTGTAGGATTAGTAGTAGCAAGACTTAGGAAGAACAGACTTCTCTGTCATATATGTTCTTATTTTGCAGATTCTATTTAACCTACAAGAATACAGGAAGTGTCCAGAAAAGACACAACACAGATTAATACCCTCTAAAATTAAGGCCTGTAAAAGACTGATAAAGCAGAAACATTTAAAGAAGGATCCGAAGGCATACAATAAGAACTTGGAACAGTAAAAGTAAATGTTAAAAAAAACAGAATAACTTTGAACAACATTTAGATAAGAAAATATAACAGTTAATACTAAGGGTAACAGTTTACAAAAAAGCAAGCAAAATGAACTACCTTAAAGACAGCAATTAGATTAATTAATATAGTGCAAACCAAACAGGGAAACCCAAGTCCTTTAACTAAAATAAAATTCCTAACAGTTTTATAGAGACTAATGAATTAAACAATTATCAGTTAAGAGAACTGACTAAAAAACCTGGATTCAATCAGAAACAAAAGCATGAATTAATTCCTTCCAAGAACTAAATATTTATACATACAATTCACAATTCATGCAGAGGTGATACAAAATTGATATATACCTGTTGCTCTGAATCCGTGTTTAGTACAGACTGATCTGTAATGAGAACTGCTCTGGAGATCTGCCTACAATTAAATAAAACAATCATGGCATTTGTCAAAAAAAATAAAAATAGCAATTTGGATTCACAGTTTTGGCAATACCAATCTAGACAGAATACTGTGGGAAAGCTACTTAACCATATAATTATTAATATGATTGTTAGTGGGATGTTTTGCCTGTTGCTGAAGTAGGAACATTAATAATGTATTTTCAATGACCAAAATAGATGACAAATAAATAAGCCAGTGCGATTATATAAAACAGCTTGAATACCCTTCTGATTTTTATAAAATTGTTTCTTTAATCAAGATTAGTAGCAGCATGTTACAGGGCTTTTTAGGTTCCAAACAGCACAGAACATTTAGGATTAATGGGAAATACACTAGGGTGGAGTTGATGAATTGAAGGTTCTAATCCTCCACTGCCTGTGACTATTTCTGCACTGCACCTACTACTACAGTTTTGCTACTACCTTCTCTGCACTGTTTTAAAGACAAAAGCAGTATATGTCCCATGTTTTTGTCCAGAATAAGCAAAATCACAGAAACCAATGACTTTTAATACTTTTCTAAACCTGCACAAATTTAAAAGCATGAACAGCAATAGGCACCTCCACCTTCCAAACACTTTAATGCATGAAATCTCTAATGTACTTAAGAGATAATGCTTTTCTTTTTTTTTTTCTTTTTTTTTTTAAATATGGAAAAGGGCAGTGTGATTTAGAGGACAATTTAAGAAAACCTAAAGATAGAAAGTGTATGGTACGCCCTCGATTATATAGAAGAGAAAAATTATTCACAGAACTAAACTATACTGCAAAGATAAAGCAGGAGACAATAATCTCTTAAATTTATCTTGCAGGGTACTCTATATATTCTTATTTAAATAAATTTCTACGTTTACTGTTTTACTACATACCTGTAACACACTTTTGTGCATACGCTCTCTGAAAGGTAACTATCTTCCACAATAAAATAGTTAGCACTTATTCTTTGGCCAAAATGATCCACAATAGCTTTGCAACTGTTTAAAAAAAATCAAACCAAAATAAGAAATTTAGTTATAAGGCAACAAAAGCTTGTGTAAGTTTTTGAAATTGAGTTATACAGCACATCATTTACATTTTTCAAGTAAGTTAGCTACACATTTCCTTAACACACCAACCCCTAAACCAAATCAACTGAAACTGATAACTGTATCCTAGACTTATACAGTCTACCTGTTATACACAAATTCTTACACGCATTGTCATTATTGATAACGATATCAGGACATTATTAAATTGGTCAGTTTATATAAAAAAAAAAAAAAAGCTAATAACACTGGCATTTGATTGTACATGAAAACAGCACACATTTCTTACCTCATGATACATGGAGAAGTAATACTGGGAACTATTTTGTGGATGCTATGCTACCACAGTGTCATTTTTCCCCAGTCAGCAATCTTTATCAAAGACAAGTTTATTTTTACAATAATATTTGACAAATTAAATGGTAAACTAACTTAAGAGATGTAAGAAAAATCCCTGAGAAATGTGTGCGTGAAACTGTTACAAAAGACTTTTTTTTATCTTCTACACTTGTGGCTAAATATACTATTTATCTCTAAATTACACACAAGAAGGATTAACTATAGTCACATTGCTATAAGAGTAACAGAAATGTTCCTGATTCAGTTTGTCTTTGAATATATACAAATTGTAACCTAAAGGTGTACCTCAGGCAATACCTGAAAAAGTTAAAAAACCCAACAAAACTACAACAAAACCAAAACTCAACCCAAGACACACCCACCATCAAAACAAAATGAGAATAATTAACAGCTGAGACACTACTACAAAAATTTTCAGAGCCAAGTGCAACAAAACAGACTAAAACTTATAAATGGGACGGAAATGCAAACCACAGAAAAAAAGTAATTCAGAGATCTGAAATGAGAACAGGATACAAATGTCAGATTTTAATGGGGGAAAAAAAAATCTCTATGAAAGAACAAACTTCAGACTTATATATAACATATATGAAACTAAATGATATGTATGAGACCAATAAAAAGAAGGCTGCATACAGATACTAACTAAAACCAACCTCTACTGCTGCTTCTTATATGCCATGATTTGTGTTCAGTTTAATTGTACATATTTTCCTCAAAATGAGACAGGACAAACATTTTTAGAAACCCCTACAGGTTTAAAGAGCAACTATCTTAATGAATGCTTTTCCTGTCTAAAGTGAAAGGAAAATGCATGCGCTACAATTTCTTTCCCTATAGTTTGCTTCCATATTCTAAACATCTTTAAGGCTTAGTATCAATTTCTAAAACAAGATTTTAAGGTTTTTCTACAATATCAGAATGTTTACTGTACAAATAAATAAAGCAAATTATCTTAACTTTTGCTTAGTGTATGAAAGTTACTGTTTTTTTTAAAAATTAAACTATTCTGAATTGGTATCTCAATGTTTCAGTCAATGCAATATATATATATCAAACAAGCAAGTTCTCTCACACACATTTACACACACACACACACACGCATGGGCAAACATGAAAAGAAACAAAAGGATGCCTAAGATTGAGATCCTTTACAGATTTAATTGTGTTACATCACAGCACAACATTATTTCTGTATCAGTAAATACCTGACACAGAAGTTATGCCTTAGGAATAAACAGCATTTCTCTAACTTCTTGTTACTCATTGGCTTCTGTGATCCAAACAGTCTGAAACTAGAGATGAGAACCAAACCTAAATAAATAATAGCAATCAGCTGGCACTAGCTTTAGTAAACCAGCTGCTTGTATAGTCTGAAATGAAAACTGAAAAAGGGTGCACACAACGCTTATTTGCAGCTCTTAAGAGGTTTATGACCATTAGGCTCATTTTTATAACACCAGCTGCTAATGCTGATTTCACAAGAAGCTGGTACTACATATATACCGACATTCAGATTCCACAGGTAACATGAAAACAGTAATTAAAAGAAGTTTAATGGTACAAGCACCATGTAACTTTAAACATGTAGTACTCTTCATACAGTTTCAATCACATTCTATTCAACATGTGTTTCACTTGGAACTTTAAGGAGTTTTTTCTCAATCTTAATCTAACTAATTTAACTCTCAAGCACGCATTTGAATACTGCAAATAAACAAGGAAGTCAAGCTGCTACAGTTCATTTCTAATTATAACCTTTCTTATTGTTTATGAAACAATTTCCCCTGCCACCCCCTAAACATTTCTGAAGAGGAAAGGTTGATTAAATGTCATGTTGCATCACTCAAAGCCAGCAAAAGCAACTACACTTTATTTTCCTGCTCAGTGTTGTTTCCTCTCCTTTGTTCAGGAATAGCTATCAGGTCATATGTTTGATAAGATTTTAAACTGAAAAAGAGATAGTGCTTTTAATTTCAGTCTCCACTTTACTTCAAAGGATGATGCTGAGAAATTTTCTTTCAAGTACTGCTTCCAAATATGGAAAACACTTATGCACTGACATTATCAGGTCTCTGTCATCTGATATGTGTTGCGACAATGAATCATACAGAACCCTCCATTGACCTTCTTTCAATGTGTCTAGATAAAAGGATGAAAATTAGAATCCATCTCCTTGCAGTGCCACGAGTTATAAATGTACTTTATAGGGCTCATTATCCAAACTAATGGACTAAGGGCGACATCCTTGAAATGGACTTACCAGCACTGACAAAGCCAGTATGCAATATTTCAAGAAAGATATGTAAATTACTATGTGTTTGCTATATCTTTTTATTACAGATGTATAAATTTCCATTTATCATATCTTTTCCATTTTTGAGACAGAATTATGTAATTGGAAACATATGTAAAGTGTGATCAACATAAAATGCCGACCACTACTATTAATTCAATACATGTAATTTAAAATACTTTAAATTTTATCATAGGTACCCAAAGTGACCTATAATAAACACAGAGAAAATAAACAACAAAAAAATTTAGTTTTCATGCATACATTCAATGTGCTTTTTCCTCAGCCTAAGGAATATGATGTGGTTTTTATTTTCTAACAGCGTCAGAGTTATATCACAAACGCTGGATGTTCTGCATATGTACTGAAACAGCAGACCTAATCTGATAAAATACGTTAAAAAATAGAAATTTGAAGCGGATTGCCAAATTACCAGAAGCTTTTATGTCTATAAAAAGGGCTATAGTAAAATGATAAAAAAATAGTTGGGGATGAAATCTACTCTCTGTATATACAGTTATGGGTAGCAAAAAAGTGATAAAGCAATTCAACTAGATATTGAATGGTGTTTTATTTTTCTTGTGCTAGAAAGAATGTTAGCCATGTCTAGAAAGGAGTTGAAATAAGCTTTGGTGCTATTTAGGGACTTCAAATTAAACTGTAAATTATCAATAAAAAGTTTGAGAAGAAAATCAAGGCTGTAGCTGTAAATATCATTTTCCTTCCATGTACTACAGCAAGAATATTAAAAAGAGTGAAAAAATAACTGCACTAAGGAAGATGCTTATGAAATAGTAATGAATACTGCACAATCTGATTCAATTTCTACTGTTACGAGTTTAACCTATTTGTAACCAAGGCAAGCTGCCTCTGAAACTAGACAGCTGCACTGACAACGAGATATGAATTTGTCTGTTACCAATTACTATTAATGGCCTGTTGACTCAAAAGCTCAGTAACTCATAAATACCCTCATTAACAATTTGATAGCTGATTTTTATTAGGCAACACAGTGAAGTCCAAAGTCAAGAGGAAACTAGAGCTGGTGCAGGGGGCGAATGAATACACAGTAAAAGAAAGAGAGAACATGAAGAAAGAAAAAGAAGGGAAAGGAAATAGTGATGAACTTAGCAACAAACTGGATAGCTTCTAAGTAACTAAGGAAAAGACTTAGCAAATAAAAGCAGAAAATAATACAGAAAGTAATATAACTGAATGAAAGGATAGAACTGGGTGAAAGAAACTCAGCTTTCTGAGTAACATTTTTGCTAGGGTGAAAACGATGATTGAGACTTTGTAAAATTATTAGGAAAAGAAGATAATGTTATATGATCCTTCTTTCATTGCTAAGAATATACTTTTAAACATATTTTGACCTAGGCTGAGTTATTTCCCTCATCTCAAAGAAGTCTGACACTTCTATACAGTTTTTTTTTGTTTACTTTTACTTTGTTGTAGAAATGCTATTTGTAAAATACCTGCTTTGAAATTATGGGAGACCTAAAAAGAGACCACAGAAGCAAGTGGGTGGCTCCAAGGAGAAGGCAGGTGACTAGAGAGGGGAAGCTGGATCTGCTGTGCTGCTTCATATTCAGTATCAGATAATGGCACTATTAAAAGACAATGATTTCGGAACAATGAAAGCCTGGTAAAGTCTTGCAAAGCAGCACTCCACCTTTTTTGGAATACATATAACCTTAACAAAGAAAAAGTTAATTTCAAAGGTCTTCAAAATGTGCAAAGAAAGCTGAAAACTGGGGCATCCAGCACCACTGACAAGATCTCTAGAGTAGTGTTTGGAAGTTGCTAACTGAAAGCTTTGTCTTTCTGAAAGAACAAGTTAGCTATTTAGACATTATCAGAAAATAAAGCTGCCTACAGTAAAAGTTCAAATATTACTGTGAAAATAAACTAGAGTTTATGAAAGGGGAATAATTTCATTTGCATGTGAATCGTGCACTTAGAACAACATCACACATGATGATATACTATCACATTTGCATCTCAAAGTCTAAAACTGTGCCATGAACTTCAGAACCTTAAGGACCTGACAGAAAGATAAAATCTGTTGTTTATGGAATTTCAGGGAAAACAGACACTACTTGACCATGTCATGACAAATGTAGCTACAAGTACTATGCCGAAAGAATCACATGTGCAATGCAACTGGAAAGTAAACACATCACACCCATCATTTAACTACCAGTTTTCTTAAATCTTACTACGTTTTCAACATTTTCTAGAGAACATTTTGAACTTTTCAATTAGAGAAACTAAGCTAAAAACAGACTCAAGAGAACCAAAGCCTGCAATTAAAACCAATAACTGATAAAATGTATGTAACAGAATCCATGACAATTTACAGAGGTGTGAAAAATGTCACTATGGAAAAAACTATGGGTTGATTTTTCTTAGCTTAACTTTAAACCTGCCTACAGGCCTGATATTGTTGTAAAAGAATTTATCCTAGGATAAGAGGGCAGCATAGTTTATGACAACAATCTACCTAAAAACTCATTAAAGTCTTTTCTCTTGGAGTGACATGCATTATCAGCAAAGATTAATCTGATGAGTCTTTAGGTGAGCTCCATTTTTAAAAATGCAATAACAGAGGGCTTTGTTGTCATCTGATGAAAATCAATTAGAGTAGGTAAGGCCACAAGGAAAACTAACATCACTCATCACCAGCCCCCCGGCAGCTGAAATGATTTGTCTTCCAAGCTTGGGTGATCAGGAGCTGTAGTAATATCACAGGGAAATTAATTTAGTTTCTATATTCTAGACCCACTTTCCTTGTTCTGGAGGACCTATACACAAATTACTTTTAATCAAGGTTGATGTGTTATTAATACCAAGGAGGATCTTTGAAGAATCATTTTTTTTTAAATTGACTTCACACATTTTTCATCTGTATTTTGTATATAAACAGAAGGTTACTTATATTACCCTTACCGTCCAGATTCTTTGTCCACTACAAGGCACCGCACAGAATGGCGAAGACAATAGATGCCACCAAATACAGCACACATCCTGGAAACATATTAGGGGGGAAAAAAAAAAGGTTACTCCTATCACAACTAATTGTAATCAATGTGAGTGTGTGTCATAAGCAAGGCAAAGTACAGTGCATGCTGTAGTACATTTTCAATGACATATCTTAATCTCTGAATCAGACAATCAAAAACCAATCAAAATAAAGCATGTTCTATAGTTTGTGTAAAGGATATGTTGATAACTCTTTTTGTATTAGCATTTATCTTTGTCCTCTAAATTGTTATGTTAGCTTCAGCACTCACTCTCTGTTACCAGCTGTAGTCATTCAGGATGGAAAAGCACCTATTTACTGAAGGTGCATAGAATATCTACTGATATTCTGACCACACTACGTTGCACATGGTGTAGACTAAGAATGTAAGAACACATGATAACCATACCAACCTTCTACAGAAATCTACGTGTGATTCAGAAGTAATTTCTCTACCCTTAGAAAACATAGCGTGGGAACTTCATTATTCCAGGGTCATTCTTATTATAATAATACAAAATGCAGAGGATGAAGTTCTTTCACACTTGGTGAGACAAAAGGTAAATCAGTAGGAGCATTTAAAAAAATATTGTTCAAATTATCTTAAAAAAATAAATAACCTTTCTCTTAAAAATTTATAGTCAGCATGGAAATTACCTAGAGGAAAAAAGTAAAGAAAAAAGATTGGGGAGATGTGTCTGATCCCTTACAATACAATTTCAGGTTTGGACTCTGCAGTGTCTGATCTTAGGAATTTTTAATGCATTTTTAAAATATATTTACTTATTTAAGAATCTCCAGTGATTCATTCAGATCAATCAGCTATCACTGACCTCTTCTCATGTATGCTGAAGAGAAAGAATGAACAAATAATCCGCATACTGACATAAACTGCATATCCTTTTCTCAGAGAACCGCTCTATCAGAGACAACTGTCAAATGCTATCAAGTGACATTTGACAATTCTGCCTTTGTCCCACAAGTTAAATACACCTGTGTTCTTCTTGTAATCCCTATTATTCAAAAGTAAATAGCCTCTTATGAGTAAAGGACAAAACAGTCTGTAGCACATTCAATGCAGTCACACACAACTCTTCCATCTTGTAATGCCAGAGAAGGAAACTGGGAGTTTTTGGTGTTCCTGTTATTCAGCTGAGCTTCGGTCTGGCCCAGCCATTTGATGTTCAGCTCAGAGATATAAGGGCAGAGCTGAAACTGGGAGGGCATAAAAATTAGAAATTACACCTGCCTTCTCATAAACAGAGCCTGCCTAGGTATTGTGTTTAAAATAAAAATGTGCAATGTTATTTATCTTTTGGTAGAGTTTACTCTGTAACTTAACAGGCGAGTGTGACTATATTTCTAATACCTGCCTAGAATTAGCTAGGCATCCGACCAGCCAAAGCAAAAAAACAGATCAGAAAGGCAGGCTGGTTTGGCAGAACACAGTTCTCCCAGACTTCTGGGATGATACCAGGATCTTCTTGGTTTACTAACAGGTGGTTTTCTTGGTGGTTTTTGTTTCTTTGGTTGTGGTTTGGTTTGATGAGTTTTGGGGTTTTTTTTATTTTGATGTTAAAGAGCTTTACATATCTGTTCATAGGTGATGAACTCAAAAACTTTCACTTTGCAAACCTGACTTCCTAAACTGGAATGTAACCATATGGGTATTCAAAAGTCCTATTAGGCAGATCAAAGGCAGTTAGTACTGCAATACCTTTTTAAACTGCATGAAGGATGATGTATCACAGGAAACAGCTGAAGCCTGTTACCAACTTGCATCTGAGTAGTACTCCAAAAGGTAGCAGTGTAAGGAAACGTCAGCAGTATCGCTTACTACTGGCAGAAATGAGAAGATCCAGTTCCCTAAAAATACCTCTTCTACCCATACAAAAGCAGGGAGAACACACACCATGTTAAGTCCCAGCCTTGGTTGCCTGGATTGTTGAAGATGACACAAAGGTTAAACATCCACTGAGGAATTATTATAGAGACTTGAGCTACAGGCTTATTATCTCTAATGCTGCAATCTATGGCTTCTTGCCTGACAAATCATGTATTAGGATCTTTCAAACCAACTCAGATGAATTTATTTCATAAGTTGTATAAAAGAACAGCACTATTAACCTAACTAGAACTAAGATTCCTTTGTTAAAAACTGTAAATTATATTTTTCCTTTGACTTCAACCACAGTCAAGGGCTTTTTGATATATGCGCTTTATTTTTCTAGCATGCTTTGAAAGAACTTTTGCTGCTTGGCTGCGCAAAAATGTGAATTACTTATTTTCAAGAGTAGCCTGCTATCCAGTGGAGGAGGGCATGACCTGTTTTCATAGTAGCCCAGCGGAAAACTTCTCTTTTTAAATGAAAATGGAAAGGAATTTTAATTGTGTTGTGCTAAACAATTACAAAGAGCCAAAATACCCATTAAAACAGCCTAGCATGAAAAATTACATGATTAGGAAGAACTTGCCAAAATTATTTAAATATAGAAATTGAAATATTAACTAAACAACATCCCAATAATTTATGACAAAGTAAAATCACTGTGCTAACATTACTTTTATACAATAGTCTATTCAAGATGATTTGACTGTACTTCAAGTACAAGGCAACTCTTTGATACTATTAACCCTAAATGACAGACATTTAAACTGATATTACTCTAATTAACTGGCGACTGCCTACACCAATAATTCAAGTTTTGCTGAAAGATAGCAACAACACTGTACTCAACTTCAACTTTGCCCTGGTGACATCAAATCATATTACAGCTAAATTAACAGTTGTGAAAATTTCTGGCCTGGTAGTCCTCCATCATACACAGCCTTTAAATGCCATTTCAGTTCCCATCAAGGCAGGAATCAACAGTTGTAATTTTTAATACAGCTGTGAAACAATAGGACATATTAAAAGCTGAATTTTTGACAGCATATTCGTGATGATTTATGAGTTTGTATATAATTTGATTATTCTATTAATTTTACTGATTACTGATTCAGCTAATACAGTGAAGGTCACTTACAAAATAAATCTTCATTACATTTCACAGAAAGTAACTGCCTCCAACTAGTTGTTTTCTTTAATTAAACACTAATGCAACAAGAGAGAAAATAGGCTTCAGGGTTGCTGCATCTGTTGCTACAAGAGGAGTTTACTGCTTTGATGTAATGCTCTCCGATATTAATTGAACAAAAATAGAATGTCTCTCCATCTGACATTTTGGTTTTCAACACAGAGATACAATAAACACACTTAAATTGCAGACTGATCCTTAGTTCATTCTGAAACTACATAAAAGTACTGGAAAGCCATATCACATAGTTTCACACCAAAAAAAGCAGGTTTTATTTCTAGCATACAGATTGTCTTTTACTTTCTAAAATGCATGGAGAAAATTGAGTATTTCTCTCCCCAACAGTGCAGTCCCATATACAAAAACTATATGCTTCCCTCCTTAAAGATGAATACTGCATGTACAGCACAGCAAGCTTTGGAGAAAGATCAAAAAAAACCATGCCAAGTGCTGAATTAATGAATCGTTCTATCAATTATTTTACACTCAGAGTAAGCTGTTCTTATGTTAAATTCTGTGGTTCCTTAAAGGTCCCTAGAACTTCAGCATTTCCTACAGTATTGGTGTGTTCTAAACACATTAAAGTGGAGAATACAGACAAATCAGATAAATAAAACAGCTACAGTTAAAAATAAAGATAGGCAATTTTCCTAGCAGAGTTCCCATAAAAAAGTGAAATCTTAGTATGTGCACCCAACTGGATGAAGACAAAAAAACCAAACACCACGACAAAACCACAAACCAGCACCAAAGATATAATTAAAATAATAATCAGTGTCAACCAGAACTGTCCTGACATTTGGAGAGCTATTGCAAAGGATAATATGCAAATAAATGCTTAAGCAAGGAAGTGAGGAGTCAAATATTTTTGTTTTCCTGGAGACAGTGTTTAGCATTCCTGTAAAATTAAAAAAAGGTCCCAAAAGATTACAGAATCAGCTTACTCTATAAATCTAATTAGCAAAGTGACAGTTTTAAAACTGTCACAGAGTTCCTGCACAGTTATCAACTGGAAGTTAGATAACTTCCGAACAGTATTTTGCAGGAACCACAGTTTTCATGCCTCTACTCATACCGCAAGATAATTTCTTCACCAGATCTTCACTTCTGTCCTAAAACACTAAAGGAAATTCCTAGCACTGTGACTGGGAAATGCTACAGAAAGAGTTGCTGTAATGGCAAAGCTCCAAATTAAAACACTGGGGGGAAAATAAAACACAGGGGGGAAAAAAAGAACGAGGACTTCTCATTTCAGTTTCAGTGAGCTCTTTTCGTGGAGGAAGACACAAAGGCAGGAATGGTAACAGATCAGGGAATAAATGCCACGGCTGAAAGAGGGATTGGATTTAAACACAAGTTTCCTTCTAAAACTAAGAAATTGCTCCTTTTTATTATATGGCATTTAGATTGCTATGCATAAAAATATATATTCACATATTGTGAGGAATTTTAGTGGAGCATATAATATTTGACAATAAAGTAACAAGATATCAAATTGGTGTACTTGATTTTGTTTAGAGCACAAAATTCAAGAATCTGAGTAATATATCTACTTATCACTTACTCCAAGATTCATTAGACCCACGGGGCACTTTTTTCCGTAACTACAAAATAGGAATAATTTAAGTTTATTTCATCAGAGTCTGGCAAAGATTAATATTTATTGTTCTTGATATCTGAATAGCCAAATTGGCACTGAAGTATAACTACTTCAAGGGATTTAACATTTGAGCTCCTACTATGCGATGTGCAAGTTTGGGGGTTTGGCAAGTAAATGCTGCCTTTTATAGGCTCAAGATTCCAATTCTGTTTTCTGAAACTCAAATGCTAGAAGACATTGCAATAAAAAATTTAGTTCATCATACATTTTTGTTACTAGACTTCCAGTCTCACCTCATGCAAATGTAGATTAAGCTGTTTCTAAAACTTGAGAAATTTCTGCTGACAAAAATAAGACCACATTTAAGCTCTGTTTTCACTTAAACTGTTAGTAATTTAAGCAACTCCAGTATTAGCAAGCTTATTACTAATACAGGAGCCATATCACCAATGACTCTTTTAGAAGACTTGTTTAGAGAGTCAAAGAGTGGTAGAAAAGTAGCTTAGGTGTATCCACTAATAAATTTCTAAAATGAAAAAATAAACCAGAGACCAGTTCATCTAATCATGCACTTGAAAGTCACTAACATCACAAGCATTTTCTGTAATTATGCACATTTTTTAGGTATTCTCTTCTACGAATGTTCAACTATGAAACTAATTTCCCATCTTCCACATTTAAAATAACCACAGGGGAAAAAAAAAATCCCCATTTAAGAAATACTGAAGTTGGACAAATGTAACTACAGGAAAAAGTGCTAGCAAGTATGTGCTAGCAGTATTTTACAAAAATCTGCTCTGGAATAGCAGCTGCTTAGATTTAAGTCATTTCTGAGGGAAAAGTCTACTTCTGAAGTGCTGCACTGACTGTGCATAGAAGAAATTTGTTTCAACACCTCACTGGAATTTGAAAGAAATGTTGCTTAATACTAGCTTATTAAATGGAAGAATGACATAAACATTTTTCAAGGATATTGCAATTAACAGTGATTTTTAGTGAATTTAGATTAAGAATCATTCTCTGAGATGCTAAACTCAAGAAACAGGCGATTTACATGAAAGTGAGGTGAGGATCCATCAGGCAACATATTCAACTTAAATAAGTAAGAAGTGTCCAGGAAATTATGGCTAAAGTACTGAAATCACTACACAGGAAGAGAAAAATAAGAAAAAAGAAGGTAAGTTCAGTAGTTTCTGTACTACTGTGATGGTAGTTAACTAAAAACACACTCTGAAGACTAATCTCTACGGAAGATGGAAGTATGAGACCTGCTCTGCTCCAAGTTCTATCGACCTTGCAAGAGAAGAAGCTGTTCCTCGCACAAGGTCGTTTAGCTGCAATTATACAATACTTATGCCCTCAAAGTGGAGCTTGGGAGATCAGGACCGTAGGGCAGAGATACAAAAACGAGTGACTAGAAACCAGTCACTAAGCATTAGCTCATCTATAAAATCCATTTATGTGTTCTCTGCCTCCAGAAAAGACATAAAAATTCAAGTTATCTTAACCCTCAATGAAATTCAAGGACTATTTTACCAATTCAGTAATGTTTTGGAACCTACCTTCCTCTGTCTTCTAGTTTAACAAAAAAGGACTCTGCTAAATTACATGTGCATATACATCCCAGATTTGCTCCAACAATAAACATTCATGTCATTTCCATAGATCTTCTGATAATGCTGTAACATATTCATGTGTCTGAGTCATAATTCTGAGGAAACATGTATAAACCAGAATCTGCACATCCCCACCCAAGCAGAGAGTAATTCACTTGTTAAGAGACTGTTAAGAGATAATACCAAAGAATGTATTAGATATACTGCCTTCATAGTATCGTCTTAATTACTGAAGTGAAGAATTACTGACATATCATCTCATCACAGGATTTTTATTTTGTGCTTTTAAGTTCCAAATACGTTTGCAAAACGAAGCAAGAATGATGAAGAATGCGAGCAGGACAATGTAAGTTATTTTCAGGGTTTTTTTTAATGTGTAATGTTACATTTATTTCTCCTATACCACAGGGTATACTCTAACCCCTGTAATACAATTTCTTAATTGAAAACTTTTCCATGCCTAGTTAGGGATCTGAAATCAATACACTTTGACAACATTCATACGATTCAGAACACCCCATGTGATATATTCTAATAGTTGAAGGCCTTCACGAGGTATAAACTTCTGAAGAACACTGTATTTCTAGTCAGCAAAATACTGAGCAGAAAAGCACTCATATTTGTAAATATTTTTAAAAAAAAAAGAACTGACAAACATCTCGCTGTGAAGAAAGATAAAATCTAAAACGGGAAGGTATCTTCAAAGTTTCACACGCGTTAGAATGCATTTCACAACAAAGGTTATTTCCAAATTAAAAGTCTTTTCCTGTCAAATTCTGAGAAATTATGTGGGCAAGGACACAAAAGCATTCCATAGCTTTATTAACGACAATGCTCACTGATCTGTGAATAACCTGAAAAAAATGAAGATTATTGAGTTACTTTACCAATCTATCCATCCATCACTAGTGAACAGGTCTCAGAATGATGGATTATCTCACTTCCCTGATGTTTATCCCAAGAAAGAGTTTCTCCTTAGAGGGAAAAACAAACAACTGATCCTACAAACAATCGTGCTAACTACGCTTGCCCACTTTACATTCACCTACCAACAAAGCGAAGAGAAATATATCAAGTTTGTCTTTAAAAGCCAAACTACATCAAAAGTTTTATTATTTCACTAAAATGCAAGTGAAAACAAGAAAAAAGCAGCACTGCAGCTACACTTATTATTCAGTATTTTGGCAGAAACCAGGTCATACTGACACGTTGGCAATTTCAAAATAAATTTTCAGGTCTAAAGAAACAGAATAATCCTAAGTGATAAGAGATATAGAATAATGAAAATATGTATTTTGAGGTGTAGCACTGAACTCGTATCTCAGATACAGCCTATGTTTTTTAAATCACCTGTGATTCTTTCACACTTGCATAGATTTGCATGAATTGCACAGCTGCTAAGACTCAAATCTGTCATATCTGATCATCACAAGGAATTAACGTTGTTTAAATTTCCAATTAATATGCCAAATCACTCAATGAACATACAGAAAAGTTACACATATTGTCTACATGTAAAGACATGATATTCATGTATAGATTCAAATGAAAAAGATGTTGCACTGAACTTTTAATATATCAATTCTAAGTGCTTATTACAGTCAGATTTCCTGAAGTCCAGTCTTGATTTCCTAACAGTAAAACCTTCCTAGGGATTGTAACAGGCTTATAATTGGAAATATTCAAGTACCTGAAACAACCTCAGAAGCTTTGACATTTGTAGCAGATAATAGCTCAAATATAAGGGTAAAAACTGATTATTCATTTTTGAAATATATACAGGAACCTTCCAAATCAATCACACAATCCATCATATTTCAGCCTGGACTCTTAATCTTCTTGTAAATATAGGGCCTGAAAGAGATGAACCATCTTAATCAGATCTTTCCTCCATCACAAAATTACTACTGTCACTGGCACTGACACAAAAATGACTAATTTCAGCTAGAATCTGTAATAACTACTAAAATAAGGTTATATTGCCCACCAAATACATACACAATGTAAAAGTCCTATTTGTAGGAAATGTAAGTAATTAACTGACTACCCATAAAATCAGTAAATCACTAATTCCTATGGCGAAGCTGCCAAAGACACTCCACCACCTCCAGCACCTATTACCACAACCACATCTGTCAATTTTTGGGTGACTCTTAACAAAGAGAAAAAAAGACACATATCACCCCTAGAAGCTTTATGAGACGACAGATGGAGTAGTTGCCAATTCCCCCTAAAACATCAACTGGGAAAAAACTGCATTACTACTTCTCAAAAAGACTTGTTTCCATTTGGATGTTTGTATTTGGAAGAGTCCAGAAAAAAGAATCTGAAACATAACTGAAGAGAAACTATGCAGAGCCTTCCCCAAAACTCAGTATGTTCACAAAGGAGGCACTAAGAAAAATCACAGAAGTGAGGCCACAACCTACAACTGACTGCTCATCTGTCATTCATTAAACAATGCTGGTCATGGGGGAAGAGAATCAAAACTGAAAGCTTCCAGAAAGACTTCCTCTCAAATGAAAACTGCAAGTAAGAGGCACATTTCATTGAAGTGAACTGTAAAAATGAACTGTATGAAACAATATTTGTAAAATAGCACTTCCAAACACTCCTCAAAACTATTAAAAACTCAAAAGTTTTTCTTCTGAAAATCTAGATGGAAAGAAAGGAGATTGAAGTTACAAAAGATGAATTTTGTACAACATGCAAAAGCAAGTATGTCCTCATATTTGACAACCATTTCAGATTTTTAAACCAAGTATCTTTTTTTCCCTGTTACAAAGGCAAATTTGCAAGCTGACAATTTTAACATTAACCTCTCACATCAGAAAATATTTGGGCTATTTCCTAATGTTTTCTAAAACCAGAAAAAGACATCAAGATCACACTAAATATTCTAAATGTTGCAACCACCAAGTCTTCACAGTTTACAATGATGCCTAATTAAAGGTTTTCTTTAGTGACATTTTTTCAAGAATGTCACTAAAAAGATTTGCAACGAACATGTGACATGTTAACAGCAAACTGCAAAATATACATCGATTTCCTTAGCTGCCTTACATATCAAAGCTCTGGTGTCTCATGTTTACCATATCAAATGTAAAGGCTTCCTTTGATTTTCCTCAAGAATTAAATATTACAGTTATTTTTATTAAGCATACTACTACTACTACTTCATTAGAAAGCAGAAGACATAAGAGTTTCATACCAAGAAGTTTGAACCCAAGGAAGCTGTTACACAGGCCGGAAAAGTTTTGCTGCTTGTCATCTTGGAATAGCATGAGGCTTCCAATGACCTTCCTTGTACCACGAATCCAATTTATGGAGATAGAAATCTCACATCTGTACCTCGACATATTGGGAGGTACATTACAGTGATATAAAAGTTTAATTTTCTCTCCTAAACCATACCTGTTTAAACCAATAAAGAACTAACACCGCTTTTACTCACTCAAGTGTCGTCAGTAGTTATAAAACGTTGTACTGTTTATGCAGAATTCATTTAGAATGCAAGGATGTGACTTACAAATGTCTTTGACTCATTCACATAAATATGCATGCATGCCATTTATAACAGTAGCCTTGATGAGAACACACAGTGTAACTGGCTGCAAGAAACGCTTAAGAGGTTTACATTAAAACAGAATATAGAACGGTGGTTAGAAATCACAGAACAGGTGACACCTTACTCTGATAACCTGGTGATAAAAACTGTAGGGTATGATGTATAGGTTGTGGCGTTACCACTTTACTATACAGTCTGAACAGTATTCTTCAGATACTTCTCAGTTTTAGCAAGACATAATACCCAAGGCAGACCACCTATAAAAAATGTGATTAATCTCCCCCAAAAATTGTGATTGCCTCCTAAACCGTTCACTTAAAACCAAAGACATTTAAACTTTACTTTGTATTAGATTGTTTGTAATACTAACCTTTTAAAGGTATAATTACTTCTTGGTTTGACAGAGTAATTTGCCTCAACTATTAAAATACCGCCCTTACTAGAAGACTTAGAATTGAGCAAAAAAACCTTCAAATACAGCAATCAATGGACACCAATGGAAGGCTCAGGTAATCTGAGGAATTCCTGTGATCATGGAATGCTTTTCTGATAAGAATATTTATAAGACTTCTAGACATCACTATTGCTAACTCTTGAAATACGTTGCTGGTACAGATCAGAAAATTAATGTGCTGGCTATTAAACAAAATAAAGCCAAAGGGCTTTCAAGAATGCAAGAAAAAATTATATTGGGAAGGATCAACAGTGGAAAAACGTAACTAAAATACTAATTTCAACTTTAATTATTAAATTCACTTTTTTCCCCAGGTATGTGAAACCAAACTGCAAAACTTATGCTAATAGAACAGCTCTGATAATATTTTGATTTATTAATCTCTTGGTCACATACAGATACTTGGTCCCACATGAAGTCCTATAAAAACAGAAAGACATCCATGAAGTCTACAAACACAAGTTCTACTGCAGGACTGTGTCCAGAGTACGTACTTAAACTCTTGTTCACAAATTGTCCGTCCAGACATCTACTTATGTAGGTCCACATTTTTAAAAATCTCCATATAAGTACAGTTTAATGTACAGATGAAAGGCTATTGACAAAAGATGTTACCAAATAACATTTCTATTCAATGTAGTACAGAACACTGCCTGGCTGTCTAATGAACTAATGGAAACATTAGGTAATCTACATATATACATCATGCAGGACAATTGCATGTGGCCTTCATTAGTTGCTACAGCCAAATAAGACTTTGCACAACAGCTGCTGGTGCCAACCAGGTACTTTATAGATACCTTCCATGAACTAAGATAATTATTCCAGAATGTTTCTGTTGACATATAGTTGCATCCATCCTATATACTGCCGAATAGGCTCTAACTAGTAATTTAATTACTAGCAGTAATTTAGATACTGTTAGAGAGAAGAAAATCAGAATCTATCATACAGACAAGACAGGAAGATAATGTCCAACAGCGTGCTGCAAACCAGAATTTCTTAATAGTAGCACACATGTAAAAACAGAACATGTCCACCAAGAAAAAACATAGCAGGTAAGACTCTGCACTGATATTTAAACAAATAATATACAAATATATCACTCAGACAACAAAATGGCCTTACCATGCAATACTGCTTTTTTAAATAGAGCTAATGTTTACTTCAGACCTACAGGTTACTACATTAAAAACCCACATAGAACAGATGGAAAGGCTGCTTGCCAGCAAAAGAAAAAGATTAAAAAAAACGCCTCAGCCTTTTAAAAGCCAGTTGAACCGATGGAAACAACTGAAAATTAAAACCGCCCACCCTCTGCACATGTATTCTTGATGGTCCCCAAAAGCATCCATCAACAACTCCTCTGCTAGAACTACGATCCCTAGTGCACCTCAGGAGTCACAGTAAAGACTACATTATCATTGCCCACAGTTCAGCTGAAGGGGTTGAAGTGGATGTTGTTTTATCCTGGAATCAATAGAGTTTTTTTGGTTTAATTACTTTCTAGGGCTCTAGTAGTGGAGAACATATGGCTGCTGTTTAAGATGTGAGAATGTAAAACTGCAGCCTGTATATGGCTTGGTGTAACAGGGCTTCACAATATCTTATCTGCTGTTTAAGTCATAAGTGGAAGCTGCTGGGTCTATACAGATCTATAAAATGATGCCAAGCGAATAAGGACATTATTTCACGGCAGTTACCCTGTTTGTGTAAGTCTGTGATGTAACAAAGGTGAAAGAATTACGTATTTTTTAAAATTTAATAATAAATTGGGACATGTGGCACGATTTTGCTTCTTTCAGAAAAATCCAGTTCATTATTAAATATCCATCGAGGAGTGGTAGACGCACTCCCAGAATTAATTAGTAACACAAACTGAAAATATGTTTCCTCCTGTAACTTCAGGAAGACTAAAATACGAATTTTCTCAGCCTTCCAAAATGCTCAGTCATCCTTTTGGACAGACATCACTCCAAGCCTCCTCTGTCAGTTTGAGGAAGGGATAGCTACGTATGAGTTCAATTATCTCATATAAGTACTAGGAACTAAGCACTTGTAATATAATGAAAAGTGCTTTAAATATTAGAGGAGCATAATTTCCAATATTTTTTTTTTCTTTTGCGGGGGGTGTGTGTGTGTGCAGAATTTCATAGCCATCAAAAATGTAAAGCAACAAAAACCAACATGAAATTGTTAACAAGGTAATATCAATCAGCATTAGGTTACCAAGGATTTCCTTTTTGGAAGATACGTGTTAGAAAAGTGAAGCTTACCTGCAGAAACACTGTGGGATCTCTCCTTGACCATACAGAGGAAACAGAAATGGTGTATTGCCATAGCGGCCAAGGCACTGAAGAAATTTTTTTGTTGCCTGAAGACCTTCAAGAGTGCTGCTATCAGTCTCTGAAACCATTGCAATAGAGTGAAGAATGAAGTGCTGCAAGCTGGGTGTTAACTTCTGTGTTCTTAAGAACTGAGCAAATGTACTGTTCTCGTAGTCTGAGGAAAAAATAAATTTAGGTGAAGTGTACAGTACAATATTTGTGTTTTCCCACGTGCTTCAACTTAAACCAAGTACTTTTGTACTTAAATAAACAAAACCAATTGAGTTTTTCAACAAACACCTTGATGAAAATGGATAATCCAATTCAATGAAAGTTAAGAATTGTACTCCCAGAAAGCAAGTCTTTGCAGAAGACAGAAATATCACTCCACTAAAATATTTCAAAATAATGCAAACCCATTGTATGGGCTTCCAACAATCTCGAAAGCAACCTTTAAATATGCGTTCATCTATTCATTATGTTAGACTTGATCTAAAACCATTTCTCAGTCACATGAGAAAAGTGAACAACTATGCACCAAAAATCCATTGCAGTGCCTCAGGATGCTAGTTCCTGTAAATTACCCAAAATACCATACCTGAATGACACCCATTCAAGAACAGCACTGCTGAATCTGTACTGATATGGGTCGAGTGTATATTTACGCACAGAGAAGCCATTCACTTAGTGTCTTAATCCAAAGATGAGAAGGTACACCAATAGTTTCTAAATGATGACTTGCTCACAGCAAACAAGTCCCCCATCGGATGGGACACAAAGACAAAGAGGAGAAAGCATATCTCCCTTAGAAATTATTACTACTGCTAACACATTTTGAAATTCAAAGAAACACAGGTCTTTCAGGAGATGTTTAATGCAACTAAATGCAACTAAAGTTTTTCAGCAGTATCCTAACTATAGGATTTTTTTTTCTGTAGGAAAAGACTGTATTTAAGCAACAGCATACTTTCATACTATTCAGAAACCTGCTCTTAAGCTTACTCCAGCCATGGATAAATACATAGGTAATTCAGAAACACTTCCATCAGTGCTGAGACTAGTATTATCAAGCTATATAATTCTGTTCAAGATTCAACCACTGTTTTATTACAAATGAATCTTACTACCCTTTGTACAGCCATGCATCAAGTCATATAATGACAGGGGTTTTTTGTTTTATCATTCTAAAAAATATTTCACTCTTCTCCTCACTTCAGACTTCTTACATAACTCCAAATTTTACAGAAAAAAGCTTTAAAAAAAATTCTTCACTATCATGAAGTCTCCCTATTAAAAGTCTGCCTTCCCACGAATGTAGTGATCTCACCAAGAGCAATTTTAAATTTCTGAAGTCTTTACATTAGCCTAATCTCACTCAAAATATTCTGAATTACTTCCCAGGCTATTTTAAAATGTAGGAACAAAATCTGTTTAACTATCTGGGGAAGTAAAATAAATCTAATGTCATTTACGTACATGAATCAATGGATTCATTTAAAAATTGATGTGGCGTCTCTTTTTTACTTAATAAATTTTCTAAAGACCACCTATATTCTCACTCTGAGCACCTCCATTTCTCCCAGCAGCAGCAAACTGGAATTACCTGTAATCTATAAACTACTTCAGTCCAATGAGTTTTTCCCCCTTCAGGATTTTCTGGAGTTCATTACAGACCTTCTTTCTCCTAATCTTACCAGATCACTCTCGATACTGACCAAATCTCTCTTGCACGTGTTTGTACCTAATCTAAGGGTTTTGTTCAAGTAATCAAACCAGTATCTTAACAATTGTTTCTTGCTAACACTAGATTCTTTCAAAATACTGCCTAGCCAGGCTACTGTCAAGCTACAAAAGCACTGATATGCTTCAGTTTGAAACTCATGTCAATAGTTTAACTATTCCTCTTTCCTCATTATTTCTACTTGGCAGATTTTTCTTTTTTTGCCTTAGTTTACTTTTAGACTCCAAGAACTGAGAACATCACTTCATTCTTTGTACCCTGAGGTGCATAAACCCAAAGCACCTTCCTTCTGTTAGCCAATTTTCCTCTTTGACCTGATGCTCATTATTCTTCACACATTATGGCTCCAATCTATTCAGATTTTCTCTCATCTAAATAAGCCAACAGTTGATAAAGACACTTTGAACTTGCCCTCTACAATTAAAAGGCATTAAATTACATTTACTTTCAAAGTTAAAAAATACAATTTTCTCTATTTCTGATTTTGTGGCAATATATTGTGAAGATTTACATATCCAAGAAAGAAGAAAAATGATATACACCACACAATATTAAAAAATGCCTGAGAGGGTGGAGGAAACACCTAAAAATGATACAAACATTTTGCAACCTTCCTGTAATATATAATTTTGCCGTTAAAGAAAAATGTAAATAATAAATGATGTGGGAACTAGAAGAGCAAGTGCTTAAATAGAAGAATTTAACATTGAAGTGAAAAGGTCACAAAAAGGTCAAAACATACTTTGAAAATTAATCCATAAAAATAAATTGCGTGAAAACACAGGAGAGCTATCAAAATTGTGCATAACTGAACGAACTCATAGGAAGAGAGTGTACACTGTTCAATGAAACACTACCTTGGTATTCATCAGGGTGTTGTTCATATTCCAAACAAAATGTCAGAAATTTCATTAGCATTCTCTTTTCTACCATAGTGAGCTGTCTGCTGTTGAAGACATCTGCTCTAGAACAAGGTACCTAGAAAATATTTTTTAATAGTTTCAGACACTTTCCATAGTCTGGATGTGAAAAGCACAAAGCAACACTACAGTCTGCTTACCTAACAAATATTTTAAATTACTTTTTTTATTATAGTTATTTTCTTACATATTGCTTTCCATTATTTTCTATTATAACTACACAAAAATATTTTAAAATTTTTTCAGCCTCTTCCCCTTTTTATTTCCCTTGCATCTCTAACTACAGAATTAATCAGAAGAGTTTTTATTAATTAACTGTGCCCAAAATCTCCTGTTGCCATTATCACACCATCTACTTTCCCTGTAAGTAGCAGAGATGCAAATCAAGTCTATGCTACAAATATGAAAACTTAAAACCTGTGAATCTTTAAGAATTAACTGCCAAAGCAACCATGGTTAAATATTTGACATGAGACAAAGATTTCTGTCAATAATTTACTGGACTGGACATTCTCATTTTATAAATTTGGGAGGATTTTTAATAAAAGCCAACACATAGAAATGCCTTTTCATTTCAGAAATTAAGGAAAATTGAGGAAAATTTAAAAATTAAGGAAAATTAAATTAAGGAAAAATACTAGCTTATTGTCACAAAACTCTCAAGGAACCAATTTCAAGTTTGACTTGAAAAAGATGAGATGTAATTTTATTTTACGATACCTGTTCTACTTTTCCTTCTCGAAAGGCAAGAATTCGTGTTGCGTTTTTAAACTCTGCATATCTGCTAACGTTCGATTTGATCAGAAGGTCAATTAACAGACCTCGGGCGTAAAGCAACTGCACAGTGAAGAAGAAAACAAAACAGTGAGTAAAGAGAAAGTGCTTACAGCAAAAGAAACCAGTGATACAACAGTATCCATTTGTAAGGTGTTTTCTATGACTATTTACAAGTACACATAGTGAAGTAACATATGAATAAACGAATATCAAGACACAGTATGTGCAAAATAATATTAAATGAACTGAAGTGACCATAGAGGAGGAGACAAAGCACAGGAGAGAAAGAGAGAAGGTGTCAGCCTAATGCTCATTTAATTTTATTAGTCTGGGAGTCATAACTTGAGACAATTTTTTTCATTTTCATCTTGCATAATTTCTTTGCACTGTATGCTACATATCCTTGAACACCGTATTTTACAACCTTCACTTCCCCATATCAGTAAAGCACATGATGCTGTTTAAATCATTGCTACTTGTTTCTTAACTTACCTGAAATGATAATGTAGTATTTTCTAAAGGTAAATTTCTTAAACCCCTTGTTAAGGCTTAGTCATATTCTGTTACATTAATTTATTATCTGTGTACCTTTACTCTTTTCTATAAGCTACAAATATGTTACGAAATATTGAAGGTACAGAAATACAACTATTAACTGAAGACAGATACCTGAATTGAAAAGCACTGGAGATTAGTTTAAACAAGCTTCGAGCGTTGTGGCCCAGAGTAACAGAATTTGCATGATCACATAGCAATTTTCAAGATAAAGGTTTACTGGAACACTAAGGAGGACACTACAAGAAATCCCTGTCCCAGTGTCAGAGAGAAACCAACACAAACTACTAGTCTTGCCCTGATGACTAATCTTCTTCAGAATTCCTAGAATTCGTTGCAATTAACACCATGTAACAGAATGGCAGAAAAAAAGGATAAAAAAGGTACAAACCAGTATTATCTGCTTAACCACTATTCCCTGGCTATTATTTCCATGTCAAGAGGTATCTACTCAGAGACAAAATTTGAAGTAACGCCTTCTGTAGTGTCTACATAAAAATAGTAGAAAATTAATGAAGACAGGGTTTTTTTTTCCAGTTTCCAGAGGTTTTAAGAATCTTTTCATGCAGAATATGAAAAATTAATCATTGAACTTTGAAAAAACTTCTCATTGCAGAGTACTCATGTAGTCTAAGGCACAGAAGTTAAAAATTTCCATTTAACTTGAATTTGCAGGGCCATATCCATATACTGTGAAGTACATAAAAGGCAGATTTTAAACAGTATGACAAATATGTCAGGCTAATAGCTTTTCCTCCAAATAGAATGCACACCAGTAGGAATTCAACACAGTAATAATGAATTTTAGTCAGCTTTTATGTTATGGATTAACTCTAATTATTTTTTATTTCCAATAAAATTTATTACAATTCAGGGCTTTAGGCTGCGTATAGAGAGACAATGCAAGTTTCACAGGAAGATCTAAAACCTAGGAAGCATTCCAATAGGAAAATTATTTTTCATTTTAAAAACATCAAAGATCTGCATGTAGATTGATTTTCCTTGTTTAATTTTTTTTTTTAATGGTACTATTTAAAAAGAGCAATTTTGCAGGTAATAATAACTACTAAATTTCAGGAAATTTACTTTTATGGACATATTTCTAAGCTATGTTTTACGGTCTCTTTGGTAATAAACAAACAATGGAGAGCACATACGAACTAGCTCTTGTAAGGGTACTAATTCTTGTTTACATCTCGAGCGGGTTTTTTGCCTTAAATGTATTGTGTCAGCCCTCCTCAACATTAAAAGATTTTTTTTTTTAAATTTCAGCATTTTAAGCAAAATAAATGTATTTATATGAAGATAATTATTTAGTTCCTACCTTGGAAACTAAATCAATATTAAACCTTCTGCCTTCTCTAACAATTTGGGAATACGTAATTTTCTTTGGTTCTTGGGCAGAAATTTCTGAGGGTGCCACTTCAGTCTTTCCCAATTCCAGAGCAGGCTCTCCTGAAGCTGTACTAGGAGAACTCTCATTCTCAGAGGTTATGTCTGCATCACGCCCTTCCGTTGCACTTGCTGGCTCCGTGCCTGCAGCCTTGTCTGGCTCCTGGTTCTCAGCCTCCAGCAAGGCACTCTCCACTGGTGGGCACTCCTTCTCCGGTTCCTGAGCAACCCCCTCAACACCAGGGGCTCCAAAGACAGGCATCTTTGGCAATGCACCAGCTTCTTCAACATCTTCAGCTGAATCCTGACTGATAAAAACACAAGGGGAAGAAGGGGGGGTGGGGGGGTGGATTAAAGAGTCTTAAAAACTCGTTTAAACTTTTGAGTTAATGGCAGAATGAGAACCTCAAGCGTTTCCATGAAAAGCATTAGAATTTCTTTATCTTGGCCAAATCAGGTGTACCACCCACTAAGGAATTCTGGTTCTTTAACTGCAAAGTTATAATTCAAGAGGAGTATTATTTACTGAGGAGAGAAAAAAATCCAAAATAACCAACCACAAAAAATGGGCTTCTTATTTTACACAAACTCAAAAGATAGAATGAACGTAAAATGAAAACTAAACCTCTCATGGTGAAACAAAATACACAGCTACATAAAGAAAGGAAACAATATTTTTAAAAAGAAACAGTAAAGTAATTTGATTAGGTTTTTCCTATGGATTAAAAAACTACTTCGAAATCAAAATGCAAAAATGCAGTAAAGTCATTAAGCTCAGATATTTAAAAAGCCAAAACCACTGAAGAAAACAAAAGTGCTTCATAGGACTACTTTGCATCTATCATCCCAGCAAACCCTCAAGAGAAGCATGCAATTTTGACCTGAAGTTTAAGTAAAACTTTCAGATTACTTTTTCAACTCTGACCTTGCATTCTAATTAGTTGTTCAAGTAACAGCCATACAGAACAAAGCCCTCTCATGTAGCAATGTTATTTTTATGCAAGCGTTACAAATTTGTGCATAGAAGATGAAGGCAGTCAGTCCAAAGGAAGGACATTACCACACCACATTTACTCTATATAGTCTGTTTCTGTTTCACTACACAATTCTTTAAAATTCCTCTTATAAAGCATACCTCCACTTTTAATCTCATCTCCTCTTTTTATCTTGGAACTTCAATGACATTACCTTAGAAACTAGTACTTTTGAACTTTGAATTTTAGTTTATACTACCAGCTGAGATGAATTAAATCAATGTCATTGTAAGTGAAAGGAGTTCAGCAGTAATTTCACACTATCTTTTTTATCTTCATACCAGAAGCCATTAATGCACTGAATAAACAATTTTCTCTTTGCTGAAAACTAATGAACTATGATTTTAAAAGTGACCTGCAAATGTACAGAATAAAATTTCAATAACTAACAGGATGGTTAAAATTCACTGAACAGCAAGGAATTATTCAGTATATGTCTAAAGATATTCCCTCACACATCTGTAGCCCTACAGATGGAAGCAGGGGGCAGGATTTCTGTTAAAAGAGGGAACAAAAACCCTGTATCCTTTAAAAATTGCTCCTCACTTATGAACTCAGGAAGCTCACAAGGGCTCATGAAAATAAGAGTTTGGAGTAAGTCTCTTGGCTTGTACACAGCCACCAGGAAGCACTTACTCATGAATGGGGTAAAATATTGCCCTGGGAAACACAGGAACTGCTATAAGGAAGCACTAATGAAAGAAGTCTGTTTCTGTACATTAATTATGTCTTTCTGCTTCATACTGCAAGCATTAAGTAACTATAAAGTATCACAGAAAGATAAGTACTTCAATTTTTTTTTTAAAGTAATCTCTACAAAAAATAAAAATGAAAGTCATTTAAATGTTGGAGTTCTGTTTGGCTTTTAGGGTTTTCTTTAGAAATTTGGAACATGGTGTTTGTGAAAACTGCTAAAGTTGTTGCCATTAATGCTGTAACTAAGAATGAAGCTTTTAGTTAACCCATCCTAAAGCTTTTTATAACATAACTGAATAAATTCAGAGGCAAGTTTTCTTTCTACCTTCTCCCAAAATAAATGTGCGGTTAAATCTCATTTTAAACATACTTATTACTTTTTAAATCCAAGTAAAATTTAGATTCACAATACACTGTGGTTTTTCAGTATCACTCTGAAAAGCAGTATAACAGAAACGTTATATTATTTATATTTCAAATCTCTGTTCAATTCCCACTAATGAATTCATAAATCTGCATGATTTGCAGCACTACACATTTTATAATGAAAGCCTAAAAACTGTATATAATCTGAATTCATGACATCCTTCCTATAGGAACAAATATCCCTGAATAATGTAAGAACTGTCTATAAAAATGACTCAAATTGAACTTCTGTACAGACAATTCTTCTCCTAATTCAGAAAAAAATAATACATCTGCAGACAAATTGTTGTGTAAATTTAGAATATTATCTTCCACCATTCATCAATTAATGGTACTAACAAAGGAATATCTTAAAATGAATGTGTCTTATTAATGCCTTGTAACAGCAACCCCTTCAGATAGGTCAAATGAAAAATTGCCAACCAGCTGGTTAATTTATTCAGCACAGGTGTTCACTATTTATTTTTCAGCCATTTGCCTTTTTTCAATACAGCTTGTTGTAGACACAGTATTCTTTTCCTTTGATGGATGCACTTTGTTCTAAGGCCATTCATTTCAGATTTGCACTGTGTATATTATACTGCTACCCAGCTGTTTATTCTTTCAAAATAAATGTTTAATGGTTACTTCATAGGAGTTATAAAAGTTAAGCAAAAACAACAGAATCTAGCCAGAACGTGTAAATTGTCAGAAACAGAATAATTGACTCTCTCAGAAAGTTTTAAGTTATTTTGGAAAACTTTTTTTTTTGCTAGGTTTATTAATCTTACCATTCTTCCTTGTGGGTTTTTGGGTGATAATCAAGAGAGGCAGCATTGTACTGCCAGGCTAAGTTAAATGCTTAAAAGCAGAATCTTCTATTTTGTCCTGACTCAAGTATAATGCTCACTTCTATGAAGTGTGAAATCTTAGTGCTAGGGGACTCATTTCTGAGCCAGCCATCAGTCAGTATCACATCATCTTAGGAAAATCATACGTGAAGTTAAGAGACTATGAAACATCTTATCTGATTTAATACTGGTTCTGAACAATATTTATTATGGCAACAGGATTGCAATTACAATATTTAAGTGATATTATTTTAAAAGCATAACATTTTATCTGCAATACAGTCAGGCAGCCATTACTGTGCAATATAGAACTTTAGAATGTTCTGAGTCTGTGACCTTCAGACTGTATAATTCACACTTGTATTTCACTCTGTAAACATCATAGGTAGAGGAAAAAAGTTTCTATGTAAATATCTGACAACATTTTGTTTACCTACCTATGATATTATCTAAGGGATTCAAAGTTAAACTTACATAACTATCCCAAAGAACCATTCAGGAATTCAGAACAGTGTTCAGTTCAGTGTAACATCCAAAAGATAAAAAAGATAGATAAACAAACACAAAGATATAGTTCAGTTTTCAATTGTGGCCCATACAATTTCCACTCATTATTACTATGGTTACATGCTATTCAGCATTACTGTTTCACAACATTACTTTTAGACGTTCCTTGATTTTCAATATGGAACTGAAAAGCTTACCTTATATATAACAAAGTATCATACTTCCCTTTAAAAATCTAGACAAAAAAAGGAATTTCTATTCTTAACTTCCACTAATGTACACATACCTCTACAAATACCTAACTAAAAGATATTTACCACATATCAAGTCCTAAGATGGTAAACTATTCTTCATGTGCTTATGCAACAAACAGCCACAAAATTAAGTGTCTAATTCAAATTAAGTATGTATTTTTTGCATGTTGTATGTAAAGTAAAAGCTGAGTCACCTTAGTTCAAAAACAGAAAAAAGGTGATGGCCCAAAAAGGTTGTTATGAGATTACCAGGAGCCTCTGAGCATGCAGTTCCTTCTAAAGCATCCCGGGTAAGCACTGCTTAATGAGTAAGTTAAATCCACTGAGTATAAAAATCATTTTAGCACAATTAAATATTTTATAGTTACAGTACTGCTGTCCATTTGTGTTCCTAATCTCGTGTACTTATTTCATTTTACATGTACTTATGAGTTTAATTTTTTACTATGAGAATAGCAGCTTTTAGCCAAATTATTAATGGAAAGAATTAATAGATGGCAGTGCATAACTACCTTCTAATATGTAGAACTACAACACTTCTGTTTTCTACTCAGAAGTAAATTACCCACTCACAAAGTTGGTCAACAAATCATACTGTATGCAGATCAAGTCATCTAAAAGATCTTTAACTTCAATAAAGTGCAAGTGATTTCAACAACAGCACAAGGACATTAAGAACATTTTAGGTCGTGGTTACTTTTTAAGACATCATGCAATATGGTAGCCTGGTGAAATGCTTGAAGCCAAAAGCACAATCTTATTACTTGCCTCTGGGCATGTAAAATTGTGTATTTCTACATTTATACCTACTCGCCAAAACAGAAATCTTCGACATGTTGAATAGTTTTATCCTTCTTGCTAATAGGAATAACTTCTTCATTCTCCAGGATCAGTTTTTTCCAGTCTTCACATTCATCGGTATCTGTCTTTTGCTTACAAAGAACAAATACAGAATTACATTTTGTACTGTGTTAGCGGCTCTTGAACTAGAAATCTCTGTAGTCCCAAATAATTTGTACCGTCTCATACTAAAAAAAGGAGAATTATCTTAACTGTCTTAAGGTTTTTTCTATTTAAATTTTTTGAGTTAAAACAGAGTTGGTTACTTCATCATAACATGCAAACATTTGTACTACATTACTAGCTCTAATAATCCGAAAATACAGGGTTAAATGAAATACAAGTTTTAGTAGAGAGTTGAACATAACTTTGAACACAATCTACTAAAAGACAGGTTTGCCACAGTCAGGTTAGTTCCAAATTTCATGACAAAACCCTTTGAACAGAGACCATATGATAAAAATACAGTGATTTGGGTATTATATTAATCTGTCCACACAGGAATATCTAAATCATATCACAGAAGCCTGAGAATATTAAATTCTGACATTGAGCAACTCCACTGATTATGCCAGAAGGTAGCACTATGTAATAAATAGGCATGAGCCTGAACTGAAAAAGTTCCATCTTCTACGGACCAACAAGCTCATAACGCTTCAGTAAATAATACGAACGTCCATTTGCTAATATAGTCCAAGTGCTCAATCTCCAAAATAAATATCCTCTTCCGAAGATTTCTAGTGGACTGTCATGAATTAGATAAACTTTGGTCATTGAAAAAATACACTATCAACATTCATCTTTTTGTCCTGGTTACAGGACGTTTCAATGGAAGGATCCACTAACTACCTTTCTCCCAGTTAAGAAGAATCAGCTGAAAGCACACAAGAAAAACAAAAGGTCCTGAAACACCAGAGAGTGGAAAATAATCAAACTGGAAATGGAAAAAAACAGATTATCATTTACAGAAGGTGCTGGGAAAGGAATCTAAACAACAGTGTAGTCGCTTCTACATAAATTCAAGAACCCAAAAAGTATGACTGAGCACTAGACTTTGGTCTCAGATAATACTATTAATAAACCAGGTATATCAGTCTTTGAATGCTAGGCCAGATGGTTAAGTCTTAACCAGTAAAGTTAGAAACTAGAAACCTCTTTCATCTGTTGAATTACCAAAGAGAAAGAACACTGTGGTAATTTGTCCTGTAGTATTATGCAACAAACCAAGATTTAACGTTAAGGAATGTTAAAAGAAGTCATTTGGGAAATTTTTACCTGATTTTCTTTAATCCAGGACAACAGTCCTGAAAAACTAAAGCTGGCCCAGTTTCCACCATAGTAATTTTTTCTGTAAAAAAAAAACAACCAAACAACCAGTGAATCTTGACGAACATATAAAACATAGCTTTTCCAGGTTAAAAGAAAAAACAATCAGGTTTGAGACACTCAAAATATTTCACTGCTGCAGAATATAAAAATAGGTATATTTACAGTTCTTAATGAGATGTACAATTTCCATTTTCACTCATTTCTATGCATTTCTGACCAAACAGACTATAGTCCAAAATCAAAGTATTTGGAGGGTAAAATGAGAATAATGCTGGGAAAAGCACATGGGATGCTCTGAGTAACAGGCAAATACAGATAATATTGTTTCTTGAAGACTGTTCTTCAAGACTTTACCTCAAACATGTACATCACTACAGACATTTCTACATAGTAGTCAAGCCAACAAGCCTGCCAGTTTCCAGAGTTCTCAGAAATGCCAGTTGAGTTTTTCTGCACCCTCACTCCACCGTTCCAGGTTCTGGCAGGACCCAACTGGTTTGTCACATGAGTACAGCTACACTGCTTCTGACCCAACCTGAGCACGAAGTTAACACAAGGGCATCTAACACAAGGGCACTGCATGCCTCTTCTAAACTAACAGTGCCTCATGCAGCGGCTATGCACAGGAGGGTTAAGTAAACTAAAATTGGGTCCAGACAGTAGAAACCACATCTCTCTTATCCATTATGTCCAATAAAGGAAAGCTCACTCTATTATTTATCAACCACTTACAGAACAGATTATGCTTATTATAGACTGTTAAAATGCTCTGGCAAAATTCTTATTAAACTGCATATACTGTAGGTGGAGCCACAGGAACTGATTTGTACAAAATGATCGTACCTCCCCGAGCACTTGCAGTTTATATTGACCACCTTCTTTCTTGAAAAATATGAGTTTACTTCTTGTAAATCACAGAAGATTAATAGTTCTGATGTTCATGAAAGAGTCTCTGCTCTCCCTTTTAAAAATTTTCCTATCAATATTTCTCTAAACATCCGTTAGATTAATTAGCTTCTGTTATCATGCACACCACATCTTAATTATTTAACAACACTTTACAGGAAAAATAATAGAACAATTACATTTTTTAAAAATCACTAGTTCTTGCAAAATAAAAGTTATTTCAGGATTTAATTCTATTTCTGGCACTGTATGATGGCACTTCAGAAGAGTGAAAGATACCAAAAATACCCTCCTGAATGGATATCTAATGTTATTGCATACACTAAAACCAAACCAAACAAACATTTAGAGAGGAAAGTGAGTTTTGCATTTTACAGAAAAACGCGCAGACAAATTAAATTAACTTAGAATCTTATCATAACCTCCTCCACTTTTAAATTGTAGCGATAAGTGTGATAAAAGTGAAAAATTAAACTCAGGTTTGATTCCACTGTTTAAGATGGGTTGTTTTTGACAAGGCTTATCTGTCCTGACAAAGACTTCATTCAGAGTGTCAGCCCCTTTACAGTACCCGGGGTGATGCTCTGTACCAGGTTGCTTACTTAGCATATGAAGGACAGATGTCTGCCAGACAATGCCTAATTGCTCCTGACTACAAACTGACCTAAAAAAGTCTTTCAGCTCCTGCAAGGCGATAGTGAAGAACATAAATAGGACATCTCTTGCAAAGACAACAAAATCCAGCCTTCACTGAATAAAGGTGGCCTCAACAACATAACACGGTGTTTAAGGCCCTGAACTGGGAGGACTGGAGCTGTACTTTAAGAGAACACACATAATCTACCCTGCAATTTGGTAATGCTAAGCAGAAGAGCTCCATCTAACAGATCTGCTACCAAGCAGTCATCTGTAAAAAGGAGCCCATACTTACTTCATGCTGCAAGTGACATGGGTGAGGCTTAAAAAGTACTGCTATTTGGTATCATATAGAATACAAACCAATAAGGATTAAAGGTATTACATATATTAAATATTCTGTAAGATTTCACTCTGTAAAACAGTAACTAATAGTTGTGTGCAATGATATCCTCCAGCTTTGCTTTAGCTGTCAATGGTGCAGGTTAATTTCTTGCTGCTTCTTAAGATTCCACCGAATAAGAAGTTCAATATCCATATATTATCTGCCACTTCTGGGATTTCCAAAAAACAGTCATGAAGATTTATTTTTAAGGGAATCTGCTGCTTTAGTTGCAAGTTTCCTTGAATATGGAATACAATCTGGCTGTCAGAGCAAGCAAGGCCAGTGATCACAGAAATCGCAGAAAACACCTGCCTAAAATTAGAAATAGGTTTTTTGAATCTATACCAATATAAATTCATGCATATTTAGAATATTTAAAATTAAAACTTTCAGTAAGAGAAATGAATGTGTTAGTTAAAGTTTATCCAGGAGCTGTCAGACATCTCTGATATAAACATTCCTCTGTTCATCAGGTGGATTTTCCTTTGAAACTACTTTTCTTTTAACCACCGTTGATGTGAATCAATCTTTTCAACAAAGCACTCTGTAAGGCTGTTCTGATGCTCAATCAGTTTTGAGAAGACAGTATGGCCTTTCTCAAATGGAAAATGAATCGCAGCTGTCCCTCCTTTCCTCTGGCATCTGAACACCTTTCCCAAGTTATGCTGTACCACTGCAAGTATTAATCTTCTACTGAGGCGCCAACTTCCAGATTTTTTTTTTCCTGGAATTTTAATTAGTTTACCCTGCATTACACGATGAATCGGGATTGCTTAATTTTGTCATCTGAAAACACTACAGAAAGAAGGTACACCAGACATGATTACTGGTATAATGAGCAAATAAAGTTTTTTGTAAAAATCTTGAAGAGGAAAAGAGCTGACTAATGGTTTTACAATTAGGAGTCCCTTGTAACCAAATATTTTTGTTACAATTGCCCTGAAGATGAACCGAGAAACTCCTTAAAGTAATGGTCAAGATCAAAGCCTAATTAAAGCTAAATTATTCTCTCAAAATCTCAAGAACTAAGCTCCTCTCTTCCCTTGCTATATTAGCAAACTCCCAAAAAAGGGAGAGATGGATATTCTCTCCCTTTTTTAGGTTTATTATTCAATTATCCTCTAAAAACATGAAACATTCTGAAGGTGTAACAGCAGAGTTAGAAATTAATTTTTCTAACAAGTTAGAGCACAGATATTTCCTTTTCTATCATACATTATTTCCTAGATGATATTGTTCAAAACTTCTCCTGATTACCTGGATTTTCATATGACTGAAAATACTGTTGCTTTTAGTTCAAATTTTCATTTCTTAAATCTGTAGTTCAGAGCCAATGGAAGAACTGCTGAAGTCATTTTTGTAAAGTTTTGGAAATGTTGCCCAAGTACAGTTTTAACTCTGCAAAAAGCTTATTTCTCTCTTCTCCTACATTGGTTTGGGGGTTCTTGTCTCAATTACTGTTTTTTCTTCAAATACTTGAAAAGAATTAGCAAATTCCAGCTCCAAACACTGAAATTGCAAACTGTTTCCAACTGATTAACATTCTTGGAATCCAAACCAAGAGAATATCTAACATGTCCTTTCAAAGACAGACTGCAATTTGAGAAATTGAACACTTCTGAAAGCACAAGATACACAAATAAAACGTAAGTAAAAACAGAGAAAGTATTTAATGGACTGTGCCTGCTAAGACGACTGTCCTTCTCAGTGCTATGTCATAACAGTCATGGTGTAACAGTCAAAGCTGGTGATGTCTAAAGAAAAGCTGCTGATGCCTCACGATTGTTCCCAAGAGCTGCCTGTATGTGTCTGTTCTGCATTTGATCTTTGAGAAAGAAGTCTCGAACCATCAGAGTAGCTGTCTTTTGCAAAGGAAGTTACTGCCACATCGATTTTAAGGATCTGAACACAAAATGACTTCTGTTTCAAACCCATAAAGTTTCATGTGCTACCTATTAAGTACACTGTCACATGTATTAAAAATTCCCATTCTGGCATAGTAATCATGCTTACGAGCATGAGGACTGGACTACACTTCCTCGCCTTCTAAGAGGAATGGTTTAACCCAAACAGTTCTTGAGATCCTTCAGCGTAATAAAAGGGTGATGGTGGCCAGCCACTTGCACTACGTTTTGTTGTACCTTGTGATATGAACATGACCAAAGGTAATTATCATGGACAGGTTGAGACCGTATTTTACTCTTAATACCTTCACTATGAGATCATATCCTACAACAATATAAAAATAAAACAAACTTTTTCAAAAAGGTCAAAAGATAGCACAATTAAGATATTTTTTTTTTTTGCCTAGGTTTCCTTACTGAAAGTTAAATAATTCCTTTCTTTTTCTTGGAAGAAGTTGAGAAGCAACCTTATCATTTTCTTGTTGCTGTACTTACACAGCTACCACTTCACAGAAGTTAAAGATCAAAGAGAAGGCTATGTGGAGACCAGGTTGTATTACATAAGTTCTGAAAAAAGTGAAACATTGTCTAGCAAGAAGTGGAACAAACTACAAAAGCAGGTATCTTGGAGGGGGGAGATACAGTGAGGGTGCCCACCAAGCTTTTGGACGCTCAGATAAAACAGAATTTTAGACACAAGGAACACTCAAGTACTCTACAGGCAAAGCTATGGTCAAAAAATAAGAGACAGGTGTCATGAAGCAAGACATGTGAAAAGGGCACAAAAGAGAAGCATCTTGACACCACTTTGCCTTTGAATTAAACTCTACATGGAAAGAGAAGTAAGTCAACAAAGAAGGACATAGACAATAAAACTACAGTCCACAAATGCTCTGTTCTAGTTGCCGATAATCAAAACCAAAACATAGGAAAGCATACCTCACCTCCAACCTCAGTAACCAAACTAGTACGGCAACTATGTAAGAAGCAAATAAGCAAAGGACCAAAAGTAGAAAACATAGCAAGCCATCAGGAGAAAGTCCTATGCATATGAACAATCAGTATGAGAAGTATTTTCAAGTAACCAACTTTTATTCTTGATCTACCTTTCTTAAGCAACTTCAAGTTCAAACTAAGTGCCAATCTCTACATTTTAAATTGCAAATTACTTTTCTAAATGACTTAACAAATATCCTTGAAATTTCACATGTCAACAGCTCATTAATACCTACAGTAAATGTAGCTCTCTGAAAAGAACCACAGATTTTACGTTTATTGAGACAGATAGCTGGCACAGAGAAATAGAGCTCCTTCAATTACTATTTGGCAGAAGCTAACTTTAGTTTAAAATCAGTCTACAGGAATTTATGGCAACACTGCAGTGAAGTGACTATTTTGAATAAGATTAGCTACTGTTGATGGCGATGCTTGGACAGTGTTTATAAATCAAACTTAGAACTTAGTATTTTATAATAGGCCACTTCAAAACTATCTTCCATAATCACCTATGCAGTACATTATGATAAATGCAAACATGGCTGCAGATTAAAAGTAATAAAATGATGTACACAAGGTAATGAGTGCAAGCAAACTATAAACAAAGAAAGACTTTAACCACATATGTTTTCTATACCTGGTGCCTAACTTAACTCAGACCTTTGTAGAGAACAAAAGATTAATCAAACTAGCACACCTAACTCAAACAAGTATTTCAGTAACACCAGATCTTATTTTCTTCTATTCTGAAAAAAATTTAAACTCATGATCTTTCAAGAAGAGAACAACATGCAATGTTAAAAAGTGGTATTCTAAATATAAACAGATTTTCCTGTTGATGAATTTTCTATTATACTGCTACCTCAGTAAACTGAAACTTGAAAACCCATCCAGAAATGAGTATATTAAACTAGACATACAATAGATAAGATGTTTTAATTCAGATGAATCTCTGGCAAGCTTTCTAAGACTTAACTTTTCACTTAAAATTCAAATGGCATCAGGGTGGGGGTTTTCCGTTGTTTTGGTAGGCTTTTTTTGCAAGTGTACTAACTTAAAACACAAAAAGCAGATGGCTTGAAATGCCTCCCTATTTATGGGGAAGGGGTTATACTGTATAAACATTTAATTTTTTTTTTTGCCAAGATATGAATTCTAGAACCTGATTCAGTGAGCACATACAGCAATTAAAATGACAACTATTAATATGAGTGAAGAACACATTGGTTAAGAACACCTTCCCCTGACCTTAGCCCGCACTAGAGATGGAAAATAACTCCACAAAAGAAAGGAATCTAATGTAGGAGCCTTCATTTTCATCATAAAAACAAAAGCATGTGTGAATGTAAATGAGCATATTTAAGTGAAAACAGAAATAAACAAAATCTGTATTCCACAGTTTTAATTGCCTGCTTCTGTGCGTTTTCCGAAAGGCTCTTCGTCACAGCTAAAAATAGGCATGGATAAAAGAAATCAAAGTTCCAGTGGCTATAACTATTATTACAGACTTTGATAGTCGATGAACAAGAAAAATGGAAATAACAGAAGTGGTTCATTTAACAAAATCTAAGTAGGCTACTGGTAATATATGCATTAAGCTTCAAATCCAAATGTAACTATTTTATTCATTCTATATTTGCTTATTCTAAAATAAGGTTTTTAATATTTTGGTTAGCAATCTAATAGCTAATTTAATAATTACTATACCCAAATGCTTGAAATTAACATACCCTTATACATTATGCATGATGTCTTTATAGTAACTCCAGTATCATTACTATGTGGTTACATAGTTCTTTAAAATTATTACAATCTTAAGAGCTGTCTTTGTTTCAAATGAATTAGTTACATTAAATATGGAGCATCAGGTACTGCCTTGCTGTGTACTACCCCACTGAGATGTAAAATACTAGAACATTAGCCCATTTGAGGATGTTTTTCCTTATAGTTTCTAGTTTTCTATAGGTTCTGAGAATAGTCCATAGTGCCTGAAGATTCATTAAGGTAAGTTCTTAAAGCAAATGCCTTCCTGTTGATAAAAACTACTCACTGAAGTGCATCACCTGTCCTCACTCCAGTCCAAGACAGGAAGCCAGAGACTTTGTGGGCAGTAAACAGCAAACTGAGCAATTGCAAATGCTATTTCATGCGACCAAGTTAGTGAGCTCGTCTTGCAAATTCTGCAGTTGTGTATTATTTCAAATTAGAAATAAATGTATGAAAAATGAATGCGTCCTTTGAAGGGCTGAGGCAAAAGAGGTTACAGAATTTTAATCTTGAACTGATGATGTTCAGGAGAGAAGGAAGAGCAGAAAGCATACCCTTTTTAAGCTCTTGGTGCAAGACACAGGAAAAACCAAAAACATGTATACTGTCTCTGGGAAAAGTCTCTAAACCTAGGTGCTGGTCACACAGGTGCATATCACAAGAATTTTCGCAGTTCAAAAATATGATGTAAAAATAAAACACTATGCCACCATTGTAATTTTTGGTGAACAAGTACTAACAGTCAAAGCATCTAAGCCCCCAGCACTCTTGCTGCTACCACCACCTCAAAACCACTTGTCACACTTCTCTGCCGAAATCCAGCAAGTATCAGCTAGAAAAGAGGTAACAGGTTGCCTGAAACTAGATTCCACACAGACTTTTTACTTGCTTTACATGATATTAAATATGTAAGATATTTTCTTTTCCCCCCAACTTCAGATCAAATTTTACCAAATTATCCACTTTGGTTGCATGCCTATTCATTTACCACAGCTGAAATACAGAAATTTGTTTAACCTTAGAGAATTATTATGCATTTTAGGCTACGACATCTAGCAGCAGCAGTAGTGCTTCTTAGGTAGTCATTGCTTCCTGCTTATGAATCTCTCCCTAAATCGTACTAGCCCAGCAAATTGCATAATTGCACAAACAATGGGACTGAAAAAGTAGCAAGGGGACAGGAGCCAGCTATAATCAAGATCAGTGGCAATGCTGCCACAAAATGAAAAAAAAAAAAACCCCAAACAACTGTATAATCATACCCTGAGCTCACATAAACTACAGCAGGCACAGTGTAGGTGTCTAGCACAGAAATCCCACAAAATACACTGCATTTGTTACCTTCCAGAAAAACACAAACAGTAAAGCAGGCTCAAAAGCTGCCTAGTAATGATCGACGATCTCAAAAGAGTTAAGAGAAAATTAAGAGTTTTAAAGTGCTAGATGGGAGAGAGGAGTATTTTAAGTTTACCTTGGTCAGCTGAGGCCCCAGCATTTGATCTCAAGCTTGCCTCAGAAACCAGAGCTCTAGATTTGAGTCATGCTACTAAATTTTGCTGAGCAGGTGTAAAAATAAACTCAGGTTCAAATATCTTAATTTTTAAAAAAATAACCAGTGTGCATAGTGTACAGTTACAAAGTTTATAAAAAAAAATTAACTTTGACTAGTTGGTAAAGAGAAGCAACATGAAGGTAACCTCTTCAAAGGATGTAATGAAATATGCTACTCCAAGTGCTTCAGCAAATCCTTCCGTTTCTAAGTGCAACAGAAGTACTTTTTGAATCAACTGATTTCAGTGGTACTCTGCACTCTTCTTACAAACTGGTTTAGCACGGGTTAGAGAGAAGACAGCAAACAAAAAGGACTACTGTGTTCATCTCCCCCCAACCTTAGCAGCCAAATTTCACTCATCTTCACTCTGATAATTAAAATGCAAAAATATTTGTATTAACTTCTCTAGGCATTGAGAACTGACATAAATGATACAGTCAAAAAAATGATTTTGCCATGAAATGATAATGGCTCAGGTAAAAAATTCTCACAAAACCAGAATGAGATAATTACTGTCAGGAATGATAATGAAGGGCACTAAACCTGTAACCATTCCTGTCTGTATGAAAGGAGCCGTCAACAGCGTCCTTGACCACATCACTTACGTTCAAAATTACTGAGCTAGCATGGAAAAACTGCCTGTTCTACTGATGGAAATAACACCCCAAAAATAAGGTAGACACAGAAGTGTAATATTACTTGATGCCAGATGAACACAAACAAATCCTGAAGGGCACGCTGACAGACACAAACATACTTCTAGCCAGTTTAACGCTTAAAAAGGAAAATTATTTGAGTAACTTACGAATCAACGTGAAGAACTCTCTGGCCACTTCTGGCACATGCTGCTGCAATAATAGATTCAGGCAAACCTGAAAGGACACATACAATTTTTAGAACTTAGTATGCTAAGATATATTAAAAAATAAATACTTGGTCAGAAAAAGGTAATTCAAACAAAATAAAGTTTATAATGTGAGTCACTGCATTTTAATACGCTCATGCTACTAAAATAACGAACACTATTTTGTGTTCATTAACATTTTGCTACAACCCTCTTGAACACAACACTTTTTTTGTAATAATTCTATCGCATGTCACCTGTAAACACTACAACTTCTGAATTAAAGCTTGTCAGAAGTGTCTTCTCTAAAGATGTTCTTACCATAGACAGACTGAGCACTTGCCAGCACAATGGTACCAAAATTTTAATGGGATGCTCTGTAACTGTACCTTTCCTGGCACAAACAGGTACTACCTGAGGGTATTTTTCTTTACTTCAAAGTGTTTGACATAAAGTGAAGACTGTGTTAACAACCCATTAAAATGATGTTTTAAAATTAAGAAATTTACGGTAAAGGCTGCATGCCGTCGTATATTGTCCAAGGATGCACTGAAAAGTGTGAGGGTATAAGCCTGTTAGGATGGCATGAAACAATCATGTACAGCAGACAAGAGTCCTGAACAGCACTGACTCCTCTGTATCATCTGTTAGCAAACACCTCTGGTGTGAACAGGTCTCAGAACTGTATTTGGACTTTGTTTCCAATCGAACTAACTGGTTTGCCCCCAAAGAGTGCCGGGAGGCATGCAGACCAAGACCTGAGTGTAAAGCTAAACTGCCAGCACATTAGGGACAGAAGGAACACAAGATGGTTGCCCTTTAAGTGGTATCCCTATCAAAATCTCCCATGTCATGCAGTAATGCTCTGTCCCATCAGTATACTTTCACTACATTTAGAAAAGATATGTAGTAAAAAAAAAAACAAAACAACAACAAAAAACAAACAAACCAAACAACAAAAGGCTAGTGGTATTTCTCTACCAGCAGTACCTGCTTGGAATGGCACATGATCCCAACTGGCAGTTTAATAAATAAATGAGGCCATTCTCTAACTTCTACTCCCACTCACCAGATTTTCACATGCCCACTTAGGTGACTTAGATTTCTGACTAGATTCAGAAAAGCAGCATAGCTCACTATCTAAAATGCTGTATAGCACTAGCTTGGGTGAAATCTCTTTTTAAGTGATTGATTGGCTATTTAAACAGGTAATTCAGTAAAAGCGATTAAAATTCTAAGGGACTGGTATTAGGAGACACTTAGGCTACATATTCAATTAAGGGATAAGATTAAACAAAGTGAAAGGAGTGTTTCACTGATCTGACTTACAGGGCAGTGGCAGAAGCAGCTGTACTAGTGACAATTAAAGAGAGACAGAACCACAAGTGGAAAAAGCAGGTGGTAGGGCACAAGCTCCGCTGGCTAGCTTCACACCAAGCATCACCTTCATGAGAATTTCAGGCCTGCAGTTGTCTGTTTCTTCAGAGAATGCTGCCTTCACAAATGAATAAAAGCTCAGCCTGTTGCCATGCTGATGGTTCATTTAAAACACAGAACCCAGTATGTTAAAGGTTACTGGACAAATGTTTACTACTTGTACGATACCAGTCTTCACTTAGCCAGTGTAAGAAGCTGCTAGCCTTTAATGGGATATTAAGAACAATTTAATACTTCCAGTGACAGGTACAGATAATTTTAAATGATTGAGCTATTACTAACTCTAAAACTTGAAATAAAAGTCTAGAAAACACCTAACGGGACTTGAGACACAGGAGACCATAGTTTCACAAACTCTTTAAGCCAGCAAAGGCAAATACAACCATCAAGATGAAAATACAACCTCTACCCTTATCTTCAGCCATTCCTGATCCCCTTCCACACGAAGCTGATGGTCAGTTTTTGGCAGAGCAGCTCCACAGTGGTGCTGACAGTCCAAAAGTACAAATGTTTATATCAGTATAAGGAAGGACATTTAAGACAGGCATGGCAAATTATCCAGGAAAATAGCTACAACTTCCCAGCAAACTGTCCATTTTTAAAGCTTAGTATTTTGATGGATTAAAAAAATTCCTGACTGCACTGATAGACAAAATTACAATATTTTTTTGCATTGCTGACCTGCCACAGCAAGTGAAGGCTTATCATGAAATTAATCTCCGAGGGTAGAAAGAGGGATGAACAATTGCATCAGTTCCTGGAACGTTTCACAACCTAAAGACCAATAGCCTAGAGTTGAATTTTTGGAAGAACTCAAAACACAGACCATTCTGAACAAAGAGACAAGGAGAAAATACGTAACTGCAGTACACACTTCAGGACTGTCACAAGATACTGGCTGCACACAGCTTTATTATGTAAAAGCAATTCCACATTCAGCTGTCCTCTGAAACTGTTTATATATGTTTCATTTCTCTCCATCTATAAACTATCTGGAATAGAATCTACAACTAGTGTTTTGTTTCTAGTTCCTGAAAAAGGTTTCCTCTCCTTCATTTGGGCACAGAGAATATTACTCTAGAAATGGAATTGAGAAACTTGTTTCTCCTTCCTTATTGATAAAAGCCACTGAGAAAGTGTTGTAAAACATGACCAGTGCTGCCCCGCTGACCAGGACTGGAGTTATAGCTACTAGGGCATAACTGATTGCTTTAAGCTTGATCCAATTGATACTGTGTTGGAGGTCTGTTCTTCCATTAACCTTGGATGAAATTGTTCCCCGAATTAGCTTCCTCGCTCTTGAAAGCGGGCATCAATTTTCTTCACCAACCCTTTGCTTGTAAGATACTGTGGCCCCCGGAGTACCCACTGGCAACAGAATGAGAAAGTGTAAGAAAGGCAAGGCCCATGCATTTTAGCTTTTGGAGAGGATCTTACAACAACTTGATGGAGCAAGACACCATATATTCTTAGGTGACAAAACCTCAGTAAACCAAAGAAATAACACTGTGCCTTGGCAAAAGATTCTGAATTCTCTTCTCCAACAGAAATAAAAGCACATGGAAAATAGGTGGCTTTGTCAAATTCAAGTTACTCCTCCATTTGATCTGTACTGCATGACGATTACTTTACAAAAGCCTTTGCCAAGAAAGGCTCTGGTAAACAGACCATTATAATATAGTTATAGATAGTTGCTCTCTGCCTAAGAAAAAAAAACTAACTCGGAAAAGTCTCCTCAGAGAAATGGTGGAGATTTATTTAATGACAGCATGTGAAGGTGAACTTTCTCCTACCGGATGCTCACAGAGCTGTGAAAAATAGGTTCCCTTCAGATTATTCAATAACAGAGAACTATATTTTTTTTTTATTAATTGATCCTATTTGGAAACAGTTTCCTATTCTGAACTGTGATTAGTCAAAAACTCTAAACTGGATTATATTCAGGTTTTGAAATGCATTCAGACCCTAGCCACAGGGTAGAGCAGACTCCAAAACTCCTTACTCACGGTTTGGTTTGAAGATTATGATTTACTACAGAATTCAAGTGATTGCAGGGGAAAGGCTGTATTCCCAATATTGATTCTTAAGTTTCACTTATGCCTAATGATTAAATACAGCTGAGTACCTCTAAAATGATTTCCTCATGAAGGATTATTCTAACACTTCCTGCCACGCATGCTTCTTGGGGAACAGTCAGCTTCCAATTTTGCCAGTTTAAGGGATGAAGGACATAGCACTAGAACCTGTGTCACTCATTAAGTTTAATGTTTTTGAACAAGCAGTTGAGTAGTGATGTGGATCCAATAATTTGCATCAAAGAACAGCAAGATCTAAGTGAGAATCTACATTGCCTTTCAGATAAAAAAAAATAAAAATAAGACTGTACTGCTATCAAAATCAATAATCTAATTACTGAATCAAGAAATCTGCCCTCTGGCATAATTAATAGTAACAAATATTTTCCTACTAAGTTTTATACATATTAGTTACTGTGAAACACAGTAGATACCTGATTTTACTGTATCTGAAATGAAAAGGACTACTTCAAAAGAGCGTTTTCTCAAGTAAGGTTTCAAATACAGACAATTTTTAGATTTGCAACGGTATTAGCAGGAAATAAGTCTGAATAGTAATCGCATGATCCAACCACAAGAAAGCAGCAACAGATCCAGACTTCAGTATGTTATACATAAACATCTGGCAGCATAAAAGGGATTTATGTAGAGAAATAAGGAGTCCATACAATTCTTGTATCAATTTAATATGCTGACTCAGAAGTTCTTCATATTTGAGGCAGAATCAATTCAGAAATAGCAGTGCTTGTTATCAAGAAGTATAAACACTCTCTGTGCTTCCTGGCCCTTTCATATCCAACTTTAGAATGCTTACACATGAAATATTTACATGATGTTAAATTGTCCTGAACCTCATTTCTCTTACCAGGAAAAACAAAGATAAAGAGTTTTCTTTCATGAAGGAGGACTGATTAGTACCAGTTAAAATCTGTATGATCTTAAAGCCATTGCCTTCTTTCTCCAATTACTAACCTCCATTTATCAGATGCAGTATTATGTAAATTAGCCTCTCTGGCCTTCTCAAGGAAAGGTTAATTTAAAATTTCAATGAAGTAGGACATCGTATCTGCAGACAGATATAAAAATAAGCACAAAATTGGAGATTTCACACAGAATCATCTAGGCTAGAAAGGACCCTGGAGATCATCTAGTCCAACCATTCGCCTAGCACAGTTCCCACCTACAGCATATCCTCAAGCTCTAAATCGACCCTACTCTTGAACACCTCCAGCGATGGGGACTCCACCACCTCCCTGGGCAGCCCATTCCAATGCCTAACAACTTGTTCTGTAAAGAAATGCTTCCTAATATCTAGTCTGAACTTTCTCCGGCACAACTCATTAATTCCACTCACTCACTCATCCACTAATTTCACTCATTAGTGATCTCTGGGTCACGAACAGGTTCTAACAGGTAGAATTTCATAGGTACTTCCTGTCCAGAAAGCGATGCATTCGCATGAATCCATGACACTGCCCCACTGAAATACAAACGCAAAGTCAAAGTGAACCAACTTCTAAGTCTTTCTAGTATTGGTCTGGGAAAAGTGCCCTGCTGTGTTTGGACTTCTTGCATCCTCTTGGAAAGATACTGAAAAAAATGGCAAGCAGATTCAACTGTAACAAGCTAGCTCCAATTAGACTAACAAATGGCTCACTTCAGTATGGAGCAGCTGAAGTTAGTCCTACGAATTTTCCTGTTTCTCCAGTTTTCTGTATAATGCATTGGAAACTGCTACAAGAGATTCCAGGACTACATCCAAAACAGTTGTAGCACCAGAATGCAGTAACCCAGCAAGCAGACAGTATAAACACTCAGTTCACAACCATCTTACGATGAAGAGTCCAGCCCACTTTTGATAGCAGTACTTGTCACCACCAGCTGTCAAAGCACTATCTCTAGCCTTCCTGGACACGTAAGAGGCAGATTTATCTCAATAAATCTTACAGATGTGGCTGCTGCAAGCTGACCTTGAAGTCTACATCTGGTTGTTTCCAGCAACCTCTGACCAAGATAATCTCCACTACGTGAATTTTTGGACCTTGTCTATGAAGCAAAATCAGCCATACTTTCATTTTCAAGAATATAAAGTGTTTTACAAGTAAATAAACAAAAAAATAGAGGAATTAGATACACATTATATACAGTTATCAAGATACCAATGCTATTTTCAGTTCCAACACAGCAAAATTAAAATTAGAGATAACTGCTAAGATAGAAAACTCTTCAGCTTTAGAAGTCAACTGCTTTTAAAAGCTTTACAAAATAATGAAAAGATATAATTCATCTCTGTGTAATCAAAAATTAATTTCAGGCCTACACATTCTGTGTATTCTAATTAGTGGCTATACATAATGCTATAATGATGCACTGCCTCTTCAAGTGACTTTAAATGGATACATTCACTGCCCCAAGCAATTTATAAACTAAACAGCTTCGTCTGTGTGGAAGCATTTTGGTTCCTGAGTTCTTCACTGTAAACTATTTTCCAGTCATCCAGCTGATAAGCTTTTACTGAATTACACAAGATTCATCTTGAAAAAGTCTAAATGTTTAATTTGCTTCACTGTATCTACTAAATAAATCACAAGTGGCTTTTTCATAATATAAAATGTTGAAGGGAAATATATTAAAAATGCTGGAACACAGACAATTTCAAAACAATCTTCTGGAGTCAGATAGTTGACCAGCTGCAATAAATTCTGTTTGTATCCGAACTTCTAAAAAGAGAAGAGCAGCTGACTCTGGAGAAGCTCACTACACAGTCTTCGTGGTATGTTTTGGGTATTTTATAATTTAATTGCAAATGAAGTTGAAATACTTATTGTATATAATATTTTAGGTTAAAGCTAGCTCATTAAAATTGATAGTAGGTTTGATTTATCTTATTATATGCTCTTATTGCAGAATAGTATCAGAAAATATTTCTGCATCACAGAATATGGTAGTGGCATAGAAATGACGATCCACTAAGACAAGTAAGAAAACTGGTCAAGGAAAGAGCCACAGGTAACAAGTTTCTTCTCCTGCATTAGTAATTCCATATAGTTATCTGTGCACCATCAGAGGAACATGGCAATGAAAAACACCGCATCTCATAGTTGGTGCAAATAAACATTACTTAGAAAAGGAACAGAAGCAGACACTTATGCTTCAAATAAAAATTTAACTTGTTACTAAAATTCATGCTCAAACCAAGCAGTGCTCCCTGAAGAGGAAAATAAATAAATAAATCACTAAATAAATAAAGAAATCAGTAAGAGGATGCACTTTCTGAATTTGGCTCCAAGTCATAACAGCCTAGAAAAATGAACATCAAAAGCATCAGAAAAATTAACATACATGAGATCTAGACAACAGCACGAATGCAACACAATTTTAGCTTATTAAACACTTATATAAAAATTGTATAACTGGATGAGTCACGTCTCTTGTGTGGTAAAGTTCTACTGCATCTAAACAGTTCACTCATGGAATGTCTACGACGCTGAATCAAGGTAACAGATTAAAAAAAAAGAGTAGTGCCCAATTTGGCAGACCACTTTTTGAACTACATACAGGTGAAAGCAGATTACTTCAAGGTGAAGAACTGGGAAGGAACAGCAGCAGCTTTACTTTTCGCAATGAGAGGGCTACCTTCCAGCAGAAGGGCAATTTTTGCAGAAATATCAAATTTGCGTACTTTTATATAAATAAATATTATCTGTACAAGTACATCCCTTGAAATCTCATCTATTAAAGAAGATGACAGGTAAAATCTAGAAGAGTCTTGGTGTCCGAAAAAAAAAAAATTGTGTTGAATAAAGAGGTTTGTAAGTGGATTTGTCTAGCACATACTACAGCTACGAGTCTAATCTCTGGTTTACAGATAAAGCAAACAAGCAGTAGATAAAGAAAAAGCAAAGTACATAAATTAAAAGATCTGTTTTGATTGAATTTTTTAATTTTTACCCAAGTCTGCTAATGCTTTCAATTCCTTTTCTGACTCCCTGCAGGAAGACAGCTTGCTCTCCTTGCTCCTTATACATTTTTAAACATTTCATAAAAAGAGATTTTAGAAGTTAAAAGTTTCTACTCCTACATTAGTAATTCTGTGTGCTCACAGAGGCTCTTACAAAACGCTCTGGTTGGCTCTAGCACAACCTCAGTGCACCAGGAGGGGTGACTTCTTGTAGGACTGAATTGCCAGCTTTACCACCACTCTCCAAACAGTGGAATGACATTTTCTACTGGGCACAGACAGACACGTCTTTTTGACTACCCTTGATTCAGCAAGGTACTTTGAAATTCTAGTCTAAGAATTTTTGTAGAGGCATTTTTCACCTTGATATGTAGATGACCTACTCTGTATTTTTCACAGCAGGATCACAGGAGTACTACAGTCTGCTATTTTCTAAAATCAGAAATATAATCTGGAAAACCCAAAGAACATTAATAGGCTGAGAAGGACAACAAAAGACTCACAAAATACTGAATTTTCTTACAAGAGCAGCAAGGGACATTTCACAGTATCTGGGAAAGAATCCTATCTGAGATTATCAGTGGGAGTCCAAGCCTCCAAGAAGGTTATCACAGCACCTCTGCTACGCAAAAAAAATCAGAATAGAACGCACGCCAGAAAACAACCCCTCAGTTTTAGTCAGATTAAAAAAAAAATAAATTCAATAAGAAGATAAAGGTATGTTTACATGTAGAGAATACTAAAAAAAGAAAGGGGGGGGGCAGGGGGGAAGAAAACTGACTCAGTGTTCATTTTGTCTGACATGGACAGGTAATGACTTATTTACAAATGATAATAATAATATGGGTCTATTGCCTTCTTCCAGACATCAACATCACAAGTCAGTGCCACTGTATTAGTCCACAATGACCAATGACATCAAAAAATATCCACCTTCAGCTGGCTTTCCATCTAGCTTCTATTGTAAAACTAGCTGCTGGTGTAAACTGAAGACTGCATACTTACATAAGATCATGTAACAAAAATATCAGCCCAGAAGATGTATCAGAATATTTTAGGTATATCCTAAAGATATCCTGCAACAATAAAAACATCAGGAATTGTTCATTTTTCAGGGTTTTGGGTTGTGGGTTTTTTGTGTTGTTTTTTGTTTGTTTGTTTGGGGTTTTTTTAGGGTTTTTTGGGGGTTTTTTTAAATCAATCTTCAGTTTTAACTTCATAATTCACATCTATAATATTTAGGTCAGTTTTTGACGGTATATTTTTAAAATTGTATTAGTATCTGGAAGTGATTTTTCTTAACACTCTAACACTATACTTACATAAGATAAACATAAAGTACTTATACCACTCCCAGCATATCAAACAATAAATAATGGATTCTCTTGACAGGACTTTGATGACCTGGCAAAGCCCGAGTGCTTTCAGCCAAAATCATATGAAACCATAAATCACTCTTTATTTTATAGAATATTTCAAAGTGGATTCCTGCTTTCTACCTTGAAAGTCATTTCATGTGTTATTTATAACCACTGAAAACCAGAATGGAAAGAAAATTGCATAGAACTAGAAAATTTACTGTGACTGCTTTTATAAAGAATAACTCCTTTTTACAAAAAAAATTAGAATTACTAGCAGAAAAACTTGTGAATACAACCACCTTTTAAAGAGCCATATCCTTTATTTTACAACCTCACCAGCAGTTAATACAGGTCTTCTGGAGTAGGAGAGACAAGTTTAAGAAGTTAAGATTGAATATGATCCAACCAACTGAAGAAATTCAAAGGTAAGGATGACCCTGCATCCTCATCCCACCACGCAGAAATATGCACAGCCATGTTGCAAATCTTCGCACCTACAGCAGTTTCTGCCATAAATTCAACACTGCTGAATGTTTTGCCTATGAATTTTCCTATTTGACAGCTGCTTGAAGACAAAAGCTCGGCCACTGACTCTTAGCTCTGTGTCACTCTCAAATAGGTGCCTGCTTTTTGGAATAAATATTTATGGAAGAATGCACGATGTTCCCTCTTGCTATAAATGTACTACCATTTTAATGCCTGCACCAGTTTAAAAGTTGACCCCACAAAAGCTTATCAATAATGAACTCATTTAAACGAACAAGACTTAACGCCCACCTTGAATTCCTCAAGCAAGCACTTACATCGGCCCTCCAAAACCCAGATCCTACAGGCCTTCAGACAAAGAAAAATCACTGAATATAACTTTCCAGAGAACAGACCTTCCAAAATACCACAACTGCTCTGAGGATTGACGATATTGCATAATATCTGCTTTGGCAGAGAATCATCCAATAAATCGATTCCTGTTTGGTTAGTGGGTAACTTGACCATAGTTCTACAGTCAAAAAGCAGCAAAGTAGGGATACAAGAATGGGGGGTAGAAGAGGGACTTCAACACTGCAACAAAAAAGGGGGCAGAACAAAAAATGGTGTAATAACAGCTTTAATTCTCATATTGTGGTGTCATTGACAACCTCAAGATATGCCCACTGATTTTATGTCATATGTTAATCTAGATTTCTTTAGAACTATGGATATAAATTCCGTGATAGTAGTGAAACTTTTGCTGCTGAACCCATCAGGACTAGTATTTTTGTACTACACATCCATGCAAACTTGCCCGCACAAGAAAATGTTTAAACTGGGTTAAGGAAAAGTAGTTTCTTCAATAAGCGAATTCACTTTTTCCAGAAAAATATTGATCAAGTAATTGAACCTAAGCATTAAATGGAGTACTAACGACTAAAATTTGGTGTGAGGTTCCATTTTCATTAAGCTTACTACAGGGAAACAGTTAAATGAGCCTGAAATAAAAACGAATTTAGATCTAATGCTACCACTCAATCTAATTACTAAAATTAACAGATGCACAAATTATAAAACCAGAAAAAGGCCACACATGCAGAAGAGAATACAATTACTACTATGCAGTTAAAAAGATCATTAACACAAACATTCTAGTTATTACAACAATTAAATATCCATAGGTACAGTTATATGATTAGAAAACAGAGTTAAAGACAAGGCTAAAATATTCCCTCAGGAGTCATTTCCCAGAAGAGAAGACAGATAAAGTTTTACTTTGAATAATCTTCCATACTGAGTAATATAATACAGATTTAAAAAGCAGTTAACAGTGGTAGTCACCATTTATGTATGCTCTTATTAAAAAGGAATGCAAAGAAAAGACAAAATAATTCCTAAAATGTGGAATTCTGAAAATCTTGAAATCAGTTATAGAAGTATTCTCCACAGGTGGGCAAAACCACATCCTTTTAATACAAATCCACACCACCATCACCACCAAATACAGCATTATTTGAGTGGAATAATTTAGCTCGAAGGATTTCCCTCCCCCAACGTCGAAGCTCTAACATTACACAATCATTCCAAAGCAGGGAAGATCGTATTTGATGGGTGTCGCGTGACAAACTCTCACTAGCACAGACAGTGCAGCCAAAAGTGCCTTTGCTGGTGAACTGCCAGTTTCAGGAGAATTCTTCTAATAGCGTGCTTAGGCGTGCACAGCCTCTTCTGTCTGTGACACCCCGCCACCAGCCAGGCTCCTCCGCGGTGAGCAGCCTGGTATTACTGAACACACGGATCCAGCGAGCGGAGCGTATCATGAGCCATGAAAGTCAGCACACAAGAGTAGGCTGCCACTGCCGGATCGACACCCTCGGCCTGCACCCAGTGCCTGTAAGACCCCGCAGCACAAGGGCTGACAGAGCAAGAGAAATGATGTTCTACCTTCATCAAAAAATTACAAAAGCTCCAAAAGAAAATTCTGGCAGCAGGTTTTTACCTTCGGAAGATTGTCTTATCTATGTAAGTTATAGTCAGCTCTTTTAAAGAGGTAACGGTAACACCTTCACTAGCTTCCCTAGCAGCTAGAATAGCTACTCCTACTACTACCATTTTCACCTTCTAGCTTCCTTATTATCTAGAATAGCTAAACAGCCTAACATTAATACTAATTTTATAAACCTCAGTTTCCTTCAATTTTCTACATCACTGCATCTACATAAATACTATTTTTCTCATTGCAGTAAAAAATTAATCATCCTCAACAATCAAAGTAGTTACATGATTTTTAATATTTCACCCTTCTAGTTTGGTGCTTTAGCCTTTCATTATTTACCATTCTGCTCATACACTCTAAATATTCATAACTCCGAACATGTATGAAAATGTCAGATTCATTACTGCAGCTTCCATTCACACAACAGGGTTAAGAACACAAAAGGTATCTCTTTATTTGCTCGAGAACCTTAATTTTGTATTTTTTGTAGAGTTATGGTCAACAATGGGGACAATACATTTTTATTTATAATCTCTCACAAAGTCCACTACTACATCAAAAATCCTTTGAGCAATTATACATACGATGTAAGGGAATTACTTTTTTCTGGTAAACATTAAAATCAGCAATTACATTAAGAAATTCATTCATTCTATTCCAAATTGCTAGAAAAGCAGTCTTAAATCAGGACAAAATTTGACAGATTCGTGAACTCTGAAAACATACTTCCTAACTTCACATATAAAACAGGAACATTTAGAAGCGTCTTCCCTTTTGTGATCCAACCAACATCCCGAGCTGACTGTTGAAGATCTTCATAAATGCAAACAAAATCTGAGTGTAAATCTGGGACCTATAAAGAATAATATATTTGGAACATTTTAAGACTAGAGCTCAATGATGAATTTAAGATGAAGGGTTTATCAAGACCTGTTCAAACCAGGCCACTCACTGGGTTCTACAAAACTGGAATCTAATGCAGTACTTACAGATAATAATAATACACAAGCAGCAAATATCTTACTCCTGAAGGAATATTTTAGAATTGGTCTTGTAGTTAGTGTTGTGGTATGTTTCAGTGAGACACTCAAAACCTCCATCATTATTTACCTTAACAAAAAACAGGATGAACTCGTACAGAATACAGAAAGTGCAGGCAGTTCCAGAAAGTTCAGAGTTAAATCTCTCATACACGCAATCATTCAACTTCATATTTATTCATATACTGAGAAATACACTTTAGTGAGGAGAACTCAAAAAAAAAAAAGGGGGGGGGGGCTATCTGTAAAGGGGCATAGAGATTAGAAAAAAGTTCTATAAATTCTTGTATTATAGGATACAATAAAACCAAGAGAGATTATCAGCATATACCATCTATACTGCAACAGCATGGCATTTAGCTCTTCAGAACTATTTTCAATGCATAAAGGTAAATTTGACAAGCGGGAAGGTATTTTGGGAATAAGGTCTGCCAAGGCTGGTTGTAAAGGCGGGCAAAGCTTTCTGAAGTACTAAAGGAGCACCTGACCAGAGCATGCAGGGGCAGGAGGCCACCTGACCGGCTCCTAAGGACGGGGTTCATGGAGAGCCCCCTCCCCAGTTCAAGCCCCGCACCACATGTACCTTCGTGCCACCTCTATTTCTAAGCAAATCTTGACACTTAAATCTTAGTATCAACCCTAGAGCTGCCTGCGAGTGCTCGGATTTCTGGCGCAGCACTGTCCAGGCAGGTACCCTCGGCAGCCCCAGGCCTCCGAGGCCCGCCCCCCCCCCTTCCCTCCTTTTCCTCTGAAGCCTTAAGTCACAGTTCAGTCTTGCTCTGCTTCTTCCCTCACCTTACAAAGAAATGAAAGGGGAATCAGGGGTGAAAAACTGAATCTACTGTTTCAGGTAGCCCCTCCTGAATTAGCACTCTGAGTGAAAAAGCAAGAATAAAAAGATATATTTGAAAAAGGCAGATTCAGCAGTGTAGGCAAAAAACCTAGCACAGAATACCTGTGCCAGAACACGTTGGAAATTTCTAGAAAGTTTTGCTTTTTATTTTGCGTTTAATGGCCTATATGGCTTAAAACTAATCTCTTAATATTATTCATTGTGTATGATTATATTAAAGTCTTAACACCTTAAATCAATAATAACAATAAACCAGCTAGCAGCCTGTTAACACCTTATTACAAGCTCCTTGTTCACATAGCAAGAGAATAGTGAAAATAGTATAAGGCTACTAATGGAAACCAGAGACCACCTTACCCCCGTGGTACTGCCAGACCTGCTAGAACAGAGTACAGCACAGAAAACAGTCTAACAGGAAACATCAAACAACGCCAGAAGAAAAAATACATAGATTTAAACATCAGTACTTGATTACCATGCTAAGAAATATATAACAGAGAAAATTAGTAGTTACGGCTTCAGATATAAAAGTAGCAAGATCAAATCTTACGTTCCTTGTATTTATTCATTCAACTCTCCCACAGAGATTTTAAAAAAAAAAAAAAATCCATTCTGCAGCTTCCATAGTGCAATTCTGTTAATGAAGCTGTCGTTTCAACTTTTTAACCTCTAAAACCAGAAATTTAGTTCCTGAATTCTCAGAGTGTTGGATCATCCTGACCTAAATGTCTTGAGTTGAGGAACAAAGCATCACTATATTGGCTAGAGCAGATAAGACAAATTCTCATTGCACATCCTTTTCTTGCTGAGGGAGGCCATACTCATGAAAATATAATATCATTGTAAAAACCTTTTGTTATTGTTTAGTATAATTCTAGGACTGCACTAGAACGGAGCTATTTCGCTGTCAATGTCTTACTGTTTCTCAAGTGCTTAAGTATTTATCCCACCACAAAATGCTGTTGTTTGGTTCTGTGAGTTCCTGTTAGCTTCATTCACAAGATGCAATCAGTGCAATCCTATTTTGTGATGACAGTCATTATCCACTGGACCAGAAATTCTTCCTAGTACTCTTTATTTGACAAAAATGATTATTCAGGATCTTTAACTGCAAGGTTGGTCAGCCCCATACAACACAAATATATTTCTCTGTACTTTACAGTTTTAGTATCAGCAAATGTAGAAGTAAAATATGTAAGTATGAATAATTTTTATGAGAATTTCATGGACCTTGAGAAAATGTCTTACCATGTTTTTCTCTTTAGCTATTTAATTGCAATGTCATAGTAACAGAAAGCAGCATACCCAATTCTGCATGGATGAATAAGCACATTCAATAAAGAAGATTTAACAGAGTAAATCAAACACTGGATTAAACATTTTCTGCATAACAGACCACAAAATGGGCATTCATTTTACCAATAGATCCTCTACATTAGAAACAAATAGAAATGCACACCAACATAATTAAACTGCACATCCTGTGGCCTGATTACAGAATTTCCCTATATTTTGTTAAACTAGGTCTCATCAATTAGAATTGCCAAAACACATTCAAAAATGCTTACTGACAAGACTAAAGGTAGGTTTTTTTAAACATTTGTTTTAAATACATTTGTTTTTCTATGGTTCATGAAATAACTGTCAATCTGATATATTGCAGAGGATTTATACAGCATTTTTAGCAATAACAGTTCAGAAAGACACATGCAAAGATCAGTTTTAAGATTCCACTTTTAGCAGTGCTAAACACTTTTTCTATGAGCAACTTTTCCTACTTTGATTTTAAGCAAAACATCTCTCATAAAAAGATAGGATTTTGCTTTATATCTTTTTATTTGGGATTTTCACATATTCCTGGAACTACTGTGTGGTTAATATCTAACTTTATCAAATACTTTCTGGAAATATAGTAACCTTAGCAAAACCCCATGAACTATGTGAGCGTTTTCATTTTCCCAGGTAGAAACACTGAAGCCCAAGAGAAAACCAGGAAGAATCAGCATTAGAATTACAGAGTTTCTAGTTATCTCAAGGTCAAGTCTCAGATCATTTGATCAAATATTTCTTCCTCCAAAAACAAACAGCAAATACTTCTTATTCACTATGATTAATTTTATTTTTTTAAGTTATTTAGTCTCTTTATCCTGCAGTGACTTCACGTGTGAAATCTCATTATTCATTCCATTATTCACTCAATGGATACAGAACTTAATTCTACTTGAGTACCAGTTTCAATAAGGATCAGCAGCAGGATCGGGCCTATTAGCTGCTTGAAACATCTACTGAATAACCTGATTTATCCCAACTAAATGGCTCATTAGTTCAGGCAGCAAGAAAATGTTTGTGTGTTGCTGAAGTTATGCATGGTTGTCATATAGAGTTTGCTGTTATGCAACTGTCAGTCACTCAAGCATGCACAAACTAAATTGTTCATTAACTACAGAAACAGCCACTCTACATTCAAGCATGTTTATGAAAAAAATAATTTGTTTCCAAATTTATTCTAAACTGCGAGACACCTTTATAGTAACTACTTCTTTGTTACGACTACCTGAATTTTTCTTTCTTGCTGTCACAGCTTGCAGTGGCCAGTCCCAACCGTGCCATAAAACACATTACTTGTGTTTTATTAGTTGCATTAGACCCTAAACTGCAAATTCTCAGTTGTAAGTAGACACTTAATTCCCATGCACGGTATGAATATTCCTTTGATACAATAATCTTGGCCTTGGTAAATCAGTGAACTAAACATATTTTAAGAACCCCATGTAATTAAATCCACATGCTCTACCTAAGGAAGCACTGAAACTAATTTTGAAGTTGCCCTTTTGATTACTAAGATGTGAGTAAATTATAGAATTGTTTAGAAAGATGGGGAAAGAGAATTACATTTCACTCTACTTCTGTAAGCATGCAAGGCAAGAAGTCTATTTTTCTAATCTTTAATTAATGACATTCTGCAAAAATTCTGTAGGTCTCTCGCTGCAGTAAAAACTTTCTTGTACAAAGTGAGCACAGAGGAGAAAAAAGCAGGATCATAGCTTTGATCAGGCTGCCTTGCCCAGTATAACTGGCAGAATATGGGAAGGAGGCTTCGCTACAGCTTCATTAAGGATCGTCTGTGAGTTTTACAGGCTTCCTAAAACTACAGATGTGCAGGATGAAGGAGATGGTCTTTGCAGTAGCCCAAAAGTTCAGTTATTTTTTTTATGCTACAGGCTAATCTTTATTGCTTAAAATAGCTGATGAACCTAGGATGATGACTAATATAAAGCAGTTTTTATTCCTTGTCTCTTAGAGATACGTGGAGGAAAACTTACTTTAGGAATTGGAGACCCAGAGAACTACTGGTAGTAGAATCAGGCGGAATCTTGATTTTCATTGACCTAAACCCATGTTAGTACATTATATGCAATATATGGTGTCAGTTCAGTCTTTTATTTGGTTAAATTGCCTCTCTCAATGCTCTGTAACAGTGACTAAAATAATTTGGTATAGCATGTGAATTATGATTGCTGTATCTTCTTTTGTAGTGGGTGGGTTTTTTGAAGCATTTAGACATGTTTGTAAAACTGCCGTTTACCTGCCTAATTTTCATTCTGCATCTTTTTATTTTCTTGTTAAAATGTGTGTATTTTAGGACTACTGAGATAGAGAAAGAATGGTATAAATTGTTTTTGAAACTAAAATAATAATCTACTTAAGCAAAGGACTAAAACATGTTAAGAAAAAAATAATCAGGAATTTGTGACTGTGTCTTGGGCTTATACACTGTAAATTTTTAAAGGAATGCATTTCAGAAGTTTCCTTCACTTCTCTGGTGGACTGAAATGTGTTCTTTAGTGTATCTAAGAGGTCCTTGAGAAGACATGGTATTTCTGGCAGAAGTTTGCATATCACTTTTTAACACTTCTGTTTCAGACCTTACACTGTATATAGATTACCAGGTCTTCCTATTCAAATGAATAAAAGAACATGCAACTTATCACCATTGTGTCTTTGTTCTGTAAACGAAAACTTAAATGGTTCTTCAAAGTATGAGAACTCACAAATTCAAGATTGGTTAATAAGATGGCAAAGTCAGTTATCTGAGAAAATGCTTTTCTATGCTGACATCAAGATAATTTTGAAGTGTGGGCTATCCACACTGCAGATAAATAGGCATGGGCAGCAGACAGTTCCTGCCTAGCGTCAATGAAGAGGCTGGTATCAAAGCCAAAAATGAGATTTAGAAATACTGTGGACTAATCCAGGGTAAGTTATAAGAGAAAGCAAGCAACAGAACTTAAATTTGCTTGGACATACACAGCTGAACCTTACCTATGCTAGTAAGGACTTAAAATGTAAACTCTCATGAATAGACGCGTTTTGTATATGTATCAAAGTATGTTTGTATAGCTTGATTATGTGTTCTAAGTGATAACTTGGCATTTCAATAATATTATTTTAATAACCCGTCTTCTCTTTCTTTTGCTGAAAGATTACATTGTTAGAACAAAATTTGATATTGATAACATCAATATAAATTGGGAAGAATTACTGAAATTATGCCATTATAAACCACAATGTTACAAAGCAGAGTTTAATGCTTTGTGTCCTAGGAATTCCATTGTTTGTATATTTCAGCATCTAAAAGTCTTGGTCAATTATGACATTTCAGAAATTGCCAGACAAAAGAAACTGACTGAATATACAGGACTGCTATATAAAGTTGTGCAATAAATCAAGCTTAGTAAATATGGACAAGTGTGTCTAATGGTATTCAGTTACTGCCTTATTTCATTTACAATATTACTTGAAGCAGTTTTTATTGCAAAGTAAGGTTTTCAGACTTGCGTTCTCAGGGTTTAGGAAAAATGTACCTTTCCCAACACATCTGGAGACTGTAGCTTATATAAGAAAATAATCTCTTTTCTCTGTAAATACTGCTGTTCTTTTATATGTTGCATTTCTTTTATTCATCTCTTTTGATTTGTTGCCAATTTATGAATATGGATTCTTTAGCCATTAAGGGCATACTCCTACTGCATTACTGTCAACAGAAGTTTTACCACGCAAAGTTCAGCCTCTACATCATGGTCTTTTCTGATTGATTAACAAACAGTAATTACAGTTAAGGGTGTACTATATATTGCTTTAAAAATGAGATAGTAGTAATTATCTCATTTCATTGTATGTGCATATTTAAAAATGTGCCCATACAAATACTGAAAAAAATAGCTATCAGTCTGGGAGAAGGGCAATACAACATTTGAAGGAAAAAAAAACAAACAACCCAACCAACCACGGAGTGGAAGGCTGTAGTTTCTTATTTGAGGAGAATGACAAGTGCAAGATTCTTGAGTATTTTTTTAAACAGTAGTATTCTCCAGTCTTGAAAATCATAAATGACACATGGTTGAAAAGAAAAGAGAAGATAAACCAAGACTTTAAGTTCTGAAACTGATAAAGCTCCCTTAGGAAACTCACCATAAATATTATCATATAATTAAAAGGGTTTAAAGTAGTCCATAAAGCTAAGTGAATTGATGTGTCTCATATGCAATATTTTTACCTAGACTTCACCAGAGAAACCATAAACAAAAGACTATAAAGGCCTCAGATGAAATGAGTTCCTGCAAGCTCGGATTCTTGTGAAGGCACACTTATCACCAAGGACTCAAGCATGAAACTGTATCCAAGAGACACCTAAAAGTTCGGAGTGACTAACAGTGAAGGATCGATTTCCAGGTAAAGCAAGTTATCAGTGGTAACAGTAAGGGAAAAAAATGAAATTAAGTAACTACATTTGAAATCATGTAAGCAGATGAATGAAAACGATAAAGCAAACATTATTCTCACTTTGAGAAAGTCTGTGTCTGAGGTTGAATTTGTCTCTGGGTTCCAAAGCGCTGGGTCTGTCAGTGCTCCACTTAGAGCTCTGTATTAAGAGCAGAGATTTAGTTCAGGCGTTAACAGCTGCGGGGTGAAAATATTATCTGAGGGTATGTACAGCTGGTGGAGGAGCTGTCAGACCCTCTTACTCTATTTCCCTTTGAAAAGGCATATATGAAAATACCTGTCACTTGTAGAAGGGTGATTTTGGGAGAAATTTTAGTTGTAAAAGGGCTGTGACTAAAAAGAAAACCATCAGCTTTTACAGCCACCAGTCTTGTTTGTAAGAAACAGGAATATGTGTGATCACCTCTTATTTTTTGTAGGTATATTTACTAAAGCCATATAGATCAAAGACCTCCTTATTAAGCATTTCCCTCACAAGATTACAGTTAAATAAAATTTTGTATTAAAACTATTCTGTTTAGGATTTTAAAGCCAGAGAGTATCAATAGTGGTCCACTGAAATTCTTAAGAAACTTAAAATGAGCTATTGCTCAGCTTGCCTCACAGAAATGAGAACAGGTCTCATTTTTCCTTCAAAAGTTGTAAACTGGTGCCAGACTGTATGCAGTGATGCTTTTGAGAATTCAGAAAGGACGCTTATGATTCAACATCTATTTTTCATTAATCCAAACATAGTACACTCCATTTAAATGCTAGCTTTTCTTGTGCAGAAAATAAGACATCCACATTGTACTTATTAAACTTTAATTAAACTGTATATGTCTAGGAAAAGAATGTTCCTACTGTAAACATTATGTGGGTCAGCTATATTAAAGTATTTAATATTTTTTATAAGATGTTTGCATTTTAATGTGTTTTCAGGGGACGATGCAGTTAGGCATTGTAGCATATCTGAAACCCGAATTTCAGCGCAATTACCTTGATAACAGGGTGTTCTCCGTCTGTGCGTTCTTAGAGTGATAATGTATAAAATGAAAACAATAGGTGGTCAAATCTGGTTGTAGTCCAAGTGAGAATTTTAGGTTTGACTGTAACAACTCAGAATGCATAGTACTAATTAAAAGACTTTTTGTTTGTTTTATTCAGCATCATCTTTCTAGGGTAAGGTCTAGGCTTGGTGGTTGTCAGTCTTAGCAGATGTTTACCTCATAGATCCACACAATACATACAGTACAGTTCTTTGAGAAGTTAATTTCTCCAATAGCAGAATTGCTTATTGTTCCCCAACATCTGATAACTCCTAGAACTATAACCATCTCTCAGCAGTTTTGCATCACAGACTCCCTAAGGGAGGAAGGAAGACTTTGAGCCATTATACTTTGCTTCTGCTGTGTGCCTAAAACGACTCGGAAACTCTAAAGCAGAACTAATGGGAACACAATATTCACTCCCCTTTTTTGTATCTACTTAGGGCCTTATGAGTGGCACTACCTCCTCTGTTTGATTAAATAAAAGGAAAGAGTAGGCTATAGCTCCTCATATTCTGAGGGTGCTGTATGAATATTAATCTATATAGCTTAGATAGACCCTTGTATGGACCCTTCAGTTAAGCCAGAAGAGACAGAATTTTTTCCCCCACTGCAGAAGAATGCTATGCTGCTGTAAATGTTGAGGCAGATTATTAGGAAGATTTGCAAGAATAACTACTTAAAATGGTCACATTCATTTTAAAGAAAAGAAATATAATTGGTATTTGCATAGAAGAAAATGGATGAATTTAAATTTTAGTTGATTATAATTATTGTCATCATAATCATCATCATTATCTTTGTATGTCTAAATGACTGATTCAAAGAAGAATTTTAACACATTTCACATGTCAGTGCAATTCTTTTCTGTTCTGTGCTTTAGTGCTTGGGGTTTTTCATTTGCTTTTTTCAGTCTGAACTTTTCATTGAAGCTATTGTAATCTTTTTAAAAGGTGGAAAAATGTCTCAAAAGAAGTCAAATCTAGAAGTATTACATATGTACCTTTTTTTTAATAAATATAATCCAATTTTTCAGAAAAACTGATACATAGATACTGTGAGATGGCACTTCAAAATGTTCTTAAGAAAGAGATTCTGAATAATAAGATTGTACCTGGCTCTGAACTGTGTGACCAGGTAAGGGATGTTAAACAGTAAGAGTTACATATAAAGCAGTAAGTGAACTAACTGAAGTGGTGGTGACTCATGCGAAGATATCATTCAGAAAGTCCGATGATAAATTGGAACTGCACATAGATATTGCTTTACTAAAGATTTTCAAAGTTACTAATAATCGTTTATATTTCAATACTATGTATATTGATACAGCTGATATTTAATGATATATTCTATGTTATTATTGCTTCAGTAAAAAGCGTGCATTGTACTAGTAAATCTATAATGTGTGTTTCTCAGTATTGACAATTCTGAAGATTTCAGATCCACAAAATCTGTTGGTGAAAGCAGTTTCTTCTTCACTGAGTTTATATATCACATCAAAACAGGAATGAACAATCAAGACTACAAAGGCCTTATACTGTGCATAGCAAAATAACTAAAAGTTTTGTAATTCCTATTTCCCTGATAACTTTGAAATTACTATGAAAATCATGCATTTGCAACAGAGAAATCATCATAGTTGGTTTGATAGCTACAGTTCCTGATACCTGGCATCTTTGAAAAGCAGGACTTGGTTTTCCAGAACTTCATCTTTAGTGTTAATTCATTTTATTTGGTTCCTTTACTCTCTAAACTTTTAACATAAACTATTCCTAACATGAAGAGAAAAAACCTCTTCTGAACTAAAATTTATCTCCCTGGCACAAAGTAGATCCGCAGTGTGATTCTCCCTGTTCTTACATGGCTGCAGTGTTAGCCCTGTGTAAGTGTGCAAGCTGGAAAGCTAGCATTTGACTTTATGCTGTCTGGTACAAGGCATAAAGTGTGGCGTGGCAAATACGTTTTTATTATCAAGAATTTAAGCCTCCGTTATGCAATTTTTTATGTACTGTGCACATCTTTCTCGGGTGGTCTTAAAAGGCTGTAAGTAAACAATGAAATCGGATGCATTATTAAATAATGCTAAACAGTACATTAATGGCAAGAGAGTACTGTTATGTGGAAAAGGAAGAAGAAAAAGAAAGACTGAAGTCAGCAAAACCAAGCTCCAAAACAATGCTTTTCAGACTTCCATTAAATAATGGCTACTATGGGTAGCCTCTTCTATAAGGACTAGTAAGCCAAGTGTTAAAATCTTATTTCTGACCAGGGTTACTGTGACTTGTGAAGACAATTGCTCCCTGCAATCTTGCAGATGGCAGAGTTTCCTGATAGTCTGTTTTCAGATGGTTTCCTGCATGACACGGAATTCCATAAATAGGAATAGGGAAGATATATTCTGGCGGATGCCTTATTTGTCTCTGTTAAATTAAATTATGGTGTATTCTTTCTTACTAGGATGAAGTATGTTCATGCCACTGCACAGAAAGCACTAGCAACTTTTACAAAACATGCTTTGAGCTGTAAATAATCACAGAATAGATGACACTGTCCAAGATATGGACTGAGTAAGAGATAACCTGTTGTAAGGATCTCCCTGAACTGCCTGCTATTAGAAAGACTGACAATTGATGAGCTGCAGCACCTCTGGCCAAAAGACAGGCTTTTTAAGTTTTGAGAGCCTTCTGTTTCCTTACTGTGTCCAGGAATTTGAATTTTTAACATATACTTTGTATGTAAAAGGACTGAACTCCAAGACACTGAATTCAAATAAGTTTCTCTTAATGAAAAATATCTAGCAAACCCAGAATTCCTGGCTAACTTCATGCACTGAAGCGACAACAATATGTTCAGTCAACATTAATTATTAAAATAGCAAAGAATGATGGTTTCTGAAGCTTATTCTTGCTCTATCGCTTCTACGGAAAAACATTTTTTTGTTTCTCAGTTTTCTTTCATTCTTTTGCTTATATCCTTGGAGATTAAACAATATCTAAAATATAAAAGAACTCGCAGTCCAAAAATATTATTTTGTATTTAAAACTATATCCTACATTTACATTTTAAGAAAAAATAAATTTAAATTCCAAGGTCTATGTTAAGCTATGCTCTATTCTAAATTTACAAGACTTTGCAAAAAAAATATGGAAGATCTTGTCATAGTATATTTAAAATAATGATGGGTATAATTTAATCAAATGGTAACATATTTCTCTAGAAAAAAATTCTGACAAAAATTATTTGCTTTACAGTCTTCCTTTGTGCAAAATACCCTAAAATTCATGCCATAATACTAAAGAAAAATATCAGTAGTGGTCTCATAGGGTTTCAGCATTATAAATATGGGTAAGGATAATTTTTCAAAACTCAAGCTACAGGAGCGTTATGTGTTAAATGATCACGGGTATTTCAACCTGTACTTTTAACTTGAGGCCTGACCATCCTTATGCCTCCACAATTCATCGGTAATTCCATGAGAAAGTTAATGAAGTTCAAGTATATAAACCCAGTTTTATGTAAGATCACATATTTCTTTGTAGGTTATCAGTGTATGTCACATCAGCCTTGACGTGGAAGTAAGAAAAGAGGGAAAAAAGTAGAGAACGTCAATAATGTCTCCTGAAGATGAAGACAGATACTGTTATTTTTCATGTGACTGTTTCTCACTTCATCCAAAAACCCACAGAATGTACTGAAAATGATTTTGAGGCACAGAAGACTGGTCAGGTTAAAACCAAAACCTACTCTTAAATATTTGATTCTGATCCCACTCTACTCCTTTGACTGAGATTCAGAGACACTTGATTATACAATAGATTCAGTGTCTCCAGGACATGCTTCTTTAACAGTGGTGAAATAGTAGAATGAGTCCCTGATGAGGCCTTTCCTTCTGCTTCCTATAAAGCACTATAGAATATACTGTAGATAGTTTCACAAAATAGTTACTTTTATTCAAAAAAGCATTAGGTTCATTGCGGTTTCTTTCAGCCTCCTTCAGAGCTGTGAAATAAGTATGGCCAAGAGCTAACAGACAGTGGCAGTAAGGCTTCAGGACCAGGCTCACTCCTTTGGGAGTTGAAAAATAGATGAGAAATCTGAGGGAAAGGCTTTTGCAAAATCTGTGTGAAATCAAGAGCCGGTAGTTGTACAGATAACTGGCCTTTAACCTCCCTATAGATCCCAGACTGTCTTCTAAAGAGTTATTTTCTAAGTAAGTGGGAGGTAGAACATTTTGGTCTTCATCAACTGCAAACAGTATTCCAAATGAAAGTATTTACAAATTTGTTAAGTTGTATTCCAAATGAAATGTCTCTAACCTTGTCAGGCTTGTGGTTTAGGGATCAAAGCGTCAAAATGGCATGTGCTGCCTCAACCAGTATGGACCAGTTCCACTGATTTTCACTCAAAACTCTGGACTGATTTCAATCAGAAATGGCACCATAGACTGATATTAACGTATGGCTTTCAGAAGAAATGCAGTATTTTAAAAGACAGTATCATAAAACTGATGTACAATGAAGAATACCCCTTGATGCCAATTTCTGTCAATAAGATTTCTGTAATTTGAAGACAGTAAAACATTGAAATGTCTAGAAGCATCTGAGGCAAAAATACCATTCAATTCACTTCCATGGAAACAGAAGCAGGACCAAATTCCAAATACTAAAATATTATCTGTGTCATTAAGTATTTAAATCTTTATTATTTCATTACTGGTTTAGATATATAAATATATCTATGGAATTTTAAAATATGGTAATTTCTTAATATTTACTCTCACGTTTCTGAAAGATACGTAATCCTGAATGATGTAAATCAATTATCCCCGTATGTGTGAAATGCTGTAACAAGATCAATGAGACCTGAACACAAGGAGGCATCTTAGGATAACAGCTGCAGAGGCATGCATTCTCAGGGAAAAAAACAAACAAATGAATACACACAGCTCACCCTTATGTTTCTCCCTCCCCCATATAAACTCCCTGCCATTATCCTTTCCAATTGTTAAGTGCATAAAAAGAAAAACAAATATGAACAGGTAGCAGTCCATATATCAGTACGGGCAAAGTACAATAAATGGTCACTCGTGGAGCCAAGGTAGAATGAATGCTTTGCATTCAGTTTTGAAATTTGTTTTTGATGGGACTTAATGGTCGGAGTATACTTACAACCAAATGCTGTCTATTTAATGGCTGTATAGAAAACTGCAACTATGTATCTTTACTGTCTAAAATACATATTGGATTTACAGATGAGCTCAAGATGATTACTTTCACAATATTAATAATTCTGCCAATTGGATTTCCACAAAGTAGTTTCAATAAAATACTAAAAATAATTATTCAATAAATCAATTACACTTCTGACTGAGTCTGGATAGCTATAAATTGTTTTCTCATTGATAAAATTCTGTTTATGAAAACCTATTTTCATGGAAATGACACTTTAAGATTTTTATTGGAAAATGCTTTGCAGTTAAACAGAAGATATGAGAATTAATGAAAGGTCCACATGAGCCTTATATGTTTAAATAAGAAAAAAAGATTACTTTTTTATTGTTGCTTGAAATAGAATGTAATGTCTGTTTAAAAACACCAAAAAATGTAAAGGAAAATTAAATACCTTCTTATCCCACTAGATGGTGGTGCCTTCAGATTAGGGCCGAGGTGCTCAAACAGACAGTACAGGAAAACTTCTGCTTTCTTTAGCTGACCTGCAAATACAGAGAGTGAGAGATGAGGTTAATCTTGCTCCTCTGGGGATATTAAGAGGCATTCAGGTATAATGACTTACTGAATATATTTGAGTACATAGTATTGTGTTCATAGTAGTTTGCTATCAAGTGTGTTTTAACTTCAATACACATCGAATAGTATTAATTTTTCTACCTGAAGAAGGTGTAAACAATATTGAACCTTAATGATGATTGTACCTGTAATACAGCCTTATTATGTTAAAGTCCTGGCTTTGCAATTTTCCTGCCCTCTATCCTCAATCAAAATCAAAATTACAGTAGCGAATCATTAGCAACAACTGCACCTTGTGTTCATATATTTCATTGAAACGATCTTAAAAGTATTACATTTTATGCAACACACGTACTCCTCGCTATAAGGAGAAAGGTATTTACACATCATTTAGACAAAAAGTGACAGTGTCTAAGCATCGAAGGGTACATCTCTTCAGTTATGAGTCAAGCAAAATTTTAACAAATGGTACAAGTAGATGGGACCTTGTTTGGGAGGTATTATTGGGCTTTAATTTTCTCAGGTTCTTATAGTAAATGGTCAAATCCTTCATGCCTCAAGTAAACCTTGAACTGTTGTGTTCAGCGCAGGTTCTGTGAACTGGAGAGCTTGTCTCAAAGGCCGTGTCTGTTGAGGAATGTCCCAAGAGCCGGCTCAAATCACATGCAACTGTTGTGCAGGGAGGAAGCCTCCAGATGCAGACTCGCACAGAGCTGGGACATGACGTTAGAGCATACAAAGAATTAAATGTACAAGCCTTGCCAGAGAGCTGGCCAGCCGTCAGTCATGCCCAGCCAGGTGGTCCGAAGCGAGTCTGCAGTTCCCCGGGTGCGTGGGAAGCCACGCGGGCAAGCTGCGGAATGCACGTGGTTGCTCCAGAGACCGCTCGCTCAGATTTGAGTAAAGGTAGTCAGTGATCAGTTGAAAGCAATTTGTGAGACTTGCTCTGAAAAGAATAAAATCATTCTGAATTGGTTTAATTTTGCTTAAGTATTGTGAGGTATGTTGATAGTATGACAAATTTAAGATTAAAATTAAAAGCTGTTTTATGGATGAAGAACTCCAATAAGCCCTAGTATCAGACTTTCCAATTGTTCTTTTTAAAGGTAGTGTGAAGGTACAGAGAAGTCAAAGATGTCCAGAAGCATCTTGGAAAAGATTGCATTAATCAACAATCCCAGAGCTTTATTGTAGTGGACTACATTAATTAATTAAAATTTAGAAAATTAATTTAACAAAATATAAAACCCATAGATTACTGTTGCTCAGTGTTGTTTTACTTCACATCACCCTGCTCCCAGGTGATCACCCAATTTACAATACCTCGAGTCATTTAAATAATAACCCTTTTCCTGGCACAGTCTGACTGATGTTAGTTTGCTCTGTGTTCCTTTCCATTTACTCTATTCCTCCTGTTCTACTCTTGCACTTTCCGATTCCCATGTTTGCAACATCTACACAGTTTTCCCTTTCCTTTGCAAGTAACGTACATCAGTCTGAGTATCATCAAAGTGTTGAGATAAGTCAAATTAGTATGAGTTCCAAGAAAAGATTACAGACCAAACAGTCCAGATACCTCCATGTAAGAACATCACAGCCAAAAAAGGCCTAATCTGCAACTTTTCAATGAGCCCCAAGCAGGGGAATTCCCTTGTATATGCAGAGGACTGAAGCAGAAGACTGGATACAGAAATGGGTATGGATGCTTGGTTCTTCTGTAGAGTGCTAATTATTTTGCATGTTAGAATCTTCCCTGACTGGATGAGGGAGAGAAGATCTGCTCTTACTTTCTCTAGAAAGGTGGGTCGGATTTTCTGAAAGCCCAAAGCAGCAAAATTCACTCCAATCATTGTAGCTCACTATCATTAGGGGTTGAAATGCAGCATCTGACAAGAGTGCAAGTTCCTTTATTTGATCTCTTTGACTGTACCAGTCTAACTGCCAATCACAGGAAATACCTCTAATAACTCTTCCTTTTACTTAATAAGGAATACCACATCTTTAAAACATTAGAAACAGATGTCACTGCATTACTTCACTGCTGATGTATGTAATAGAAATGACACACTAATTAATTTAATGCAGTATAAATGTACTGATTATTTATCATGGCTGACAATAAAATTATGAAAACATTCAATTACAATCAGTGGTAATTCATTATTTATTGATTCTGCATTATGCACACATTAATACAATACATTTAATTACATAAGAGAAGGGATCATTTTTCTATTGATACTCAGACATTTAGATTCATCAGTTTTATTTAACATTCTTGATGTTTAGGTGGGAAGTTTTAATCCAGAACTCAAAAAAACCCTCTACTGAAATGTCAGAAATAAATTGAATATAAGTGTCAAGTACTAGTGTGCCTAGAAGAATGTGGGCAATAAGAATGACATACTAATTTCAGCCTCTTCTTTTTCTCACATCAGTGGCCTACATTTGTTAATATGATCATGGTTACTCTTTCCCAAGTAAACCAAGGCATTAAACATTAAACTAGCAAAAAATTAGTAATGTGTTTTCTTCCTTTTCAAGCCTTTACCTTGAACTAGAAGTTTCAGTGTTTTGCATGCTCCTGATGTACACTCAAAGATCACTAGGGTAAATTAAGAGCTTTAGACTGGGCCCTGAGTAATTTTTTTGTTAAAGACTAGTAGAGTATCATTGTCACTAGGACTCCAGTCAGGCTGGAACTTAGAAAAAATGGTGGTTTATTTTGTTATGACTAGGGGGCATTGTAAATGCATCTTTCAGTTCTTTTTTCATCATTTTGGGCCCACTGTTACCTCTGACCCTCATAAATCTATGTTCACATTTATCACTCCCATTTATTTTAGTGAGGATTCAAGTTCTTCACTAAAAACTAGCATTTTCTCCTACAATCTACTCACATTGGCCATACCTATATCAAGCCTATAGAAAAATTTCTTAATACTAAAAAAATAATAATAAAAAACCCACCGGGAATCTTTACATTGCAATATCTATGGAATTCCCTTTTTTATTGTCCTGTCTCATGTTTGGCTACAGTAGACTGAGATAAAACACAAACATCACTACTGAGCCTTCCAGTCTTCTAGAAACAAAATTATTATTATTTTTAATTCCCTACTGCTTCACTTAAAAAGCCGTCATTATTTTTTATCACTGTCTCCTCCTAGTCAATTGTGTCACCCATCATTTTCTCTAGAGGATCCCTGTGAGCCAGTAGCCACATTTATGCCAGCTGGCAATAAGTAATTTCCAGAACACTGTTGACTGGCCCTATCAGGAATGACTGGGGCTTTCCTCTCTTCTCCTGTGTCAGAAAAGAGCTCTTTCACATTTCACTCCAATGGGGCATATGTAACGATGATAAAAACAAACACAAACAAATATAACAGAACCATTGCTTGACATCTTGCCATACAAACACAGCTATAGGACTAATATACAATACACCAGGATTTCTGTAGCTGACAGTGTTAAGAAAACAGAGTATTTTGCATACCAGTCCAAAAGGAACAAAAATATTGAAACTTTAATTTTAAATAAATATTCTAAAATACTTATTTCAGCTATAGGGAAGCTTACTAGTTTGTACACATTCAAATTACATACTGCTGGACTCCATTCAAATAAACCATCTGGATACTTTGTAACTGACAAGATATTACTGTATGATTGTTAGGCGTTAGTAACTTTGCCTTGTCTTAAATAAAATTACAGAGAAATAATAATATTTATTGATATAGTTGATTTGTATATGCTTAGTTGAACTGGACAGCTGCCGGGTATTAATTCTCAAACCTTGAGCATTTTCTTAGTTTAAGAGCAGTTCTTCTCTCCATGGATAGTCACCTCTCAAGGGTACTGTTTTTACTACAGCCTTTATGATTTTATATTGCTTCATGCCACTCCAACTTGCTGGGTGTTGATGCGCAAGGCTTCCTCTGGCCTTGCAAAAATTCAGTTTTATTTAGAAATATGTTTAGCTTATGGAAGACATTAAAGTCAAAAAGGAAAAAGAATTCTCACAGTGGAATTTGATTGTCACATTAATCTCAAAGCAAAAAATGTCTTTAAAAGGACAAAGTCAATGAGAAATGTTTAAATCTGATTTATTACATCTCCTAATAGCAATTATGTCCAGAAAATGAACCCCAAAAGTTTCTATTCGAAGTTAGTTATTTGTTATTTCTATCATTTCCAGATATATAAAAATCTGATGAGTTTAGGGCTTGATTGTATTAAACAGTTTGCTGAAGTAAATACCCCCTGCCCCACAGAGCTTCCAATCTAAGGTTCTGATAACAAAAAGATGTATGAATTAGTTAGGAAATATGAGCATTCCTACTGAAAGGTATTCATTTAAACCTAGCTTACCTGAAAATTCTGCTGTAGTTTTAGGTAGCTAGAGCAGGGGCCTAAAACAAGTGGCTAGTCTTCTGAGAACACACATAAAATCAATGGAGAGAAAGTGAGGTTCCTCGAGAGTGTAATTTAGATCATTTAAGTTAACAAATATAGCAATTTAGTTAGCGTACAGTCATCTCCCTTCCTCTAAAACTTTATTACTCATAATGCAAAAATATTAAACCTTGCAAGAAAGGTGCCTAAATAAGCAAGCTTAACAAAAGGAAGAAGATGGCATACACAAGCACTGCCATCATGGAAACTGCTGAAATGCTCTGTTGCTTTTGCTTCTTTGGCATCCCCCTGAAAAGTTTTGTTCATATTTTTCTGCTTGCTTTGTTTATTGAATGCTTTAGGAGGAAGCTTAACAAAAAAAAGGGGAGGGTGTGTGTGATGAAAAAGTTAAAGGACTAGGAAAGAAGAGCTGAAAGATAGAAAAACGTAGAAACAAATAGGAAAGAAGGATGTTGATACAAAGGAAGAAAGGGAAGAGGCTGAAATAAGATGCATAATGTAAGTACACTGGGAGAAGGTAAGAAGCAATTAACCAACCTAGCCAACGTCCTGGCTGCTGTTGGGTGTGTATCTGTCAGACTCGACTCCTTTATATCAAATTTGTCTAACCACCTTTCGGGTCCACTTGTTCAGGGAGAAGGGACACGCAAAGCTTAACGGTTCTTGTGTGAACTGACCTGGTCCAGGTGAAGGAGACACACGATCTGTCTGGTTCCTAGGACTGCTGGGTTTTACTTGTGTGCAACTGAATCAAAGTACCATATGGTGCTTCTGGAGGCTGCCCGACAGTCAGGCGTGAGGAGAGCACCGATGCCATTGTATCTAAAACACAATTGATGCCTCACTTGAATCTGGAAATTTCAAGCAATTACACGCAAGACCTCCCGAGAAGAGACGTTGCCTCCCGTGACTGATCACCCGCTCCCCGTCTCCCCCCACCTCCCTCCGTCCTGCCCGCGCAGCGCCCGCTCCCTTCTCCTGAGGGACCGAGTTTGCTTCAGACCCGACTCCCGACCCGCTGCCGCTGCCTCCACCGCCTCCTCACAGCGAACAGTAACCCCGCGGCGGCGGTTTCTCAGGCAGTAAGTGGAAAGTCGGGTGCACTGTTTATCTAACGGAGACGCGCACTGCTACCCTCTCCCCACGCCCCATCTCTCCCGATTTCTTTCAGCTGTGGCGGGGCACAGGTGTTTTAACTCTCGGGAACGTACCAGAGCGCATCGACGGATGAAACTACCTGGGAAAAGAGGGGGGGCACGGGCCGGCCCCCAGCTTTGCCCTCCTCTCCCTCAGCGCACCGGAGCAGCGCCCGCGAGATCCCCTCACGGCCCAGGGAGAACCGCCTGA
>NW_020799100.1:20508499-20614232 GCF_003259725.1 Athene cunicularia | reverse complement strand
CCGGCCGGCAGCTGCCCGCCGGGGGAGGCCGGGCGGCTCCCGGACAAACTGTTGCTCGGTACCGTTCCGGGATAATTTTACGTTATGCAATCAAGAGGTCTGGTGTGGCCGTAGCCCCTGCCCTGTCGTGCTTAAATCATTAAGCCCAGAGCGGGTTGTATTCATGGGAGATCCCTGCTGGGTCCTTCATCCTTGGGGTTATAATCCCGGTTTGTGACCTCATAGCTGCTGCCTTTAGAAATGATAATGATCTAATAAACACAAAAACCCTCTCGGGGCTTAATAGAAATACATAGTGGAGTGGGGTAGGGTGTAAGACAGAGTGTTTGGAGATGACGCTTACTAGTTTAGCAGCTCGGGAGATGCCTCTTCGGAAACATTTGCATTTCAGTGTGCTCCTGCTTTCTCCCTGGCAGGAAACTTTCTTTACGGAGGTTGTTTCAGAGAGCTTTGAGTGCGGTATCTGACTTGAAAGCATGCGAATATGTATTAACTTTGTTTTTTATGTCACTAGTTCTGACCGCTTAGTACTGAACGTATGGGGTGGAGTTTTTCAATAACACCTTAAGTACGCGCTAATTTGGGGCCTGATCCTGTTCTCGCTGCTGTGAGTTTAAGCAGGAGCAGACCGGACGCCCATTATTGAATAGCAGTATTTGTTTTGTTTCAAATGATTTTCTTACAGATGACGCTTTAGAGATGCTTGCACTCAATTCCTAGATATGTTTGAAGTATGTGGTTTTTCACTTGCTCGTGTGCTGTTTCTGTACCACCTTCTCCCGCTGCCTCTTTATTTCCATGTCATGCCCCTCTGTGACATCACAACTGCTGCTTTATTAAATGATGGTGCTATAATAAGGTCCGAGGCTAATGTATTTGGATAAAATTAGTGTAATATTACTAAGGGACACACAACATGTAAATTCTTCTCTGAAATGTTTCTGAAACTTGGCTAGCATGAAAGTTGACCGTTAAAGAAATGTCTAATTTCTCTGACCGCGCCAAAGTTTTCCTTAGGGAAAGAGAGGATCTGATTTGATGATACAGCCTTCAGATGCAATGTGATGATTTCTGCTCTCTTACGACCAATGATTTTAAGATCCAGAAATGCTGAAGTGTTAAATGTTTGAAACTTGTGTTTCACGACTTTTTTTTTTTTTTTTTTTATTTTCTCTTTTGACAAAGATTTATGGCTGTGCTAGGATAAGGGAATAAGTAAGGCAGGGAGCAGCTGAGAAAGGAGGCCAAGGGGAGAGCTCTAAGTGAGGAGCTGAACGATGTTCTGAGAGGGTCTGAAAGGAGTAGTCAGTGGAATGAAGACCTGGTCAAAGGCTGAAGATATGGCAAGAGCATTGGTGAGGGGGCATCTAATAGGACAGAAACGTGCCTGGAGGGAGTCAAAACTCTCAGCTGTGAAAGTACATTCCACACGTGTGTAAGCACAAGCTCTCCCTGCCTACTTATGAAAACACTATGTATTTTCACCTGTTCAGGAATAGCAGATCCCTTTATATTTCCTAAAATGTTTCTCATTTATTGAAACATCACTCAGTGAAAGTGCCACTGGTTCAAATAACCTACTGAAATCAGTGTATTTCGGGTTCACGGTTCAGGTGTAATGCACGGTAAGTGTTATCAGCATGTATGAAACTTTTCTCAAGTATTGTAACTTAACAATGTTAATTGTATTCCATCATGCTAATTAAATGCTTAATATATTTACAGATTATATTTTTCCTTCAACAGCCCATACTTAATGGGAGAGAATTTTGGATAAAAATAGCTAAATACATGAATGATTTAGTTTTTGTTTGCTGTGAAATGACCTGGGAGCCACTGCAGTGCATGGTACCAAACAAATGAAATGCGATGGAACTGTTAGAGCTATACATAGAGTATTTGCGTTCTGTACCTGGGAAGTGAAGTCTTGAAAAAAACCCTGATCATTTAGGAGCAAACCCTTCAATATGTGTTGTTCAACTGCATGACTCCAGCATGACTTTCAACTCGGAATATTGTGCATTGCTTTTGTAGTATATGTCTTTTTTAACTTAAAGAGAATTGTATATATTTGAATACTGTAGAGATACTGAATTAAACTCGAGCTGCCAGAAAAAGCAATAAGAAGTGCTGGCTATCATTGTTTTCCATGTTAGTTTACTTCTAAAAGTCAATGTCTGTTATGTTAGTGTACACTTTTAATTACATTTTTAATTGGAATACAAACCATTAATTATATATAATTGAAAGAAAGAGAAATTCTACTTGTGTTGCTTACTCTATTGAATTTTTCTTCAGTGGATGTTGTTTACAGAGCTCATAAGAGCTCCAGAGAAATATACCTGTAGGAGAAAGATTTTTTTTTTTTTTTTTGGTATGTTTGTTCTGGATATGTAATACTGGTTACCTGTATCTAACATCTTTGACCTCTGTATTTTTTTTAAACAGTATATGTATAATTTTCATTCACGAGTAAACAAAATGTTCTTCACTTTGTTTGTTGTTAGTCATCATGGTCTAATCTAATTTGGAATCAAGGTTTGTAAAATGAAACTAACTGTTCATTTCATTACAGGTAACATCTTCAAGTGGATAGTGAGTACAACATATTTACAAAATTTAGTTATGAATTTGCAAATCCATAGAAGGTTACTTAAATTATGGACACATGCTTAATTTTAGTAGTAAAGCATAATGTTTACTTAAAGTATAAAAATTTAATGGCGTTTTAGTTAAAAATCAAATTCAAAACTGTAGTGAGAATGTTTTTATAATGGTAAATATATCAATCCTTAAAATTAGGATTATATGAGTATGATTATGACATGTTCTGCAGGGTTTTGTATTTGATGGATGCTGTTGGCTACTGAAAAAACATAGTGTTGGTCTGGATTATTCAGTGAATAGTAGGAATACTTCCCAGAAAACAGCGTTTCATTACATGGCTTATTTTTTATGTTTTAAAGTATCCAGTGAAGCTAATATTTTGTATTTGGCTATTCACAAACAATAAAAGGCTTTAGAAATGAATTTAAGCAGTAAATGCAGACATTTTATTTTATGAGATAATGAGGGTCTAGTCATGTTGTCTATTAAAAGCTATCCTATAGTCAGCAATACTCTGTCTTTTATTAGGAGAATGATGTCAAGATTATAATTAAAGCAATTCAGTCATGTAGCACTGCACAGAGCTTCCTTGTATATTGATTTTAAATGTGGCCATCTGATGATATAAAGTTCTTTGACTAAGTAAATATTTAGTATGTGTTCAGACTTACCCAAACTTGTGAATTTTGGAGGTGTTAGAATGTTAAAACAATAATAAACGGATCAATTTCTCAGGTTCCTTTTCTTGGAGAGGAGGCTCCAAACATTCTCGAGAGAGATCACTAGAATAGTGCATTCTGTTAGAGATGCAGAAAGGAATTTTTCCACTTTCTGAACAGATTAATTATACTTTTGGAAAAATCCCTCTTTCTTTTTGGACATCTTGAAAGTCTGTGCTTGTTTAAAACTACTAGAATACTTGAGTATTTTCATCAGATGCATATCTAATCTGGAGAAGCCTTGATTAAAATTCCCTTCTTTCTTCATAGCAATAGAGCTCCCCATTTGAAGTGTAACATGCTTTTCCTCCAAAATGGAGTATTTGTATGTTTCCTGCATGTGTATATGCATAATACATATGTAATTTTCTACTGAGACTTCTACAACTGAAAAATACTGTGTTTTTGTAGCAAAGACAAAAAAGCTAAACAATTAGGTATTAATGATATTCTTGTTGCATATTCAAAAGGTCTTTGCAAGCATTTCTTCTCCTTTTTTTCTTTTCACCATTTCAACCTGCAGAACTCTTCACTGTCACTTCAAATCACACAATTCTACAAAGATAAAACAACATTTAAACTCATTTGCTTTGGGAGGGAAATTGAGCATTTGCACCCAATAAGCCTGATTGTGGAACTGCATGCAAATTGTGTTTTGATTTATCTCTTTTGCACTTTTTTCCATTTGAATTGATCTTGCATTAATTTTGCCAAGCGGCTCTGTGAGGCTGCAGATGTTGCCCTGTGTTTAATAAATCAATGAGACAGATCTGAATGAATCACTTCAGATGGATTCTCTGCTCGGTTTGATGTCTAGATGTTATTCTTAGCTTGTTATCATGACAGATGCATTAATGTTCCCATACACTGCCAGCAATGTCAAAGAGATTGAAGCTTTTAAAGTGGCTGTATCCCCTTTTCCCCCTTCTGTTGGAATAACTAAATTGCCTTTAGGAAGAGGTCAAAATATAAATTTAATCGTGGCATCATTGTGGGGAAGATGCTAAACTTCTGATCGTATTATAACACAAAGTCAGGCAAATACAGTTTCATACAGAATGATTAATTATTCCAAAATAGTGGAGATCAATATTAAAATCTAAACATAGGATAGCTCCTTAATAGAGTAACCACTTTCTCAACATTAATATTTCATTGTAGTAGGAATGATCCAAATAAATAATATAAGACTAGAACATGTTAAAAGTGTTGCTATAAATAGAATATCATTGTGTCCAAATTGATTACAGGCTGAAGTAAGGCTTTTTTATCTTTTGTGGGTTTTTTGTTTTAAATCCTTATTAATAATTTTCTTAAGTTAAATGTATGTGGATTCAACATCTGTTAGATTTAAAATAGGAATACTTGTTTATTGTGTTTCTGTTACTAGTTACCACTTAGTGTTGGATATGTTAAAAAAGTTGTTGATGACGGTTAATTTCTGATCCGTATAGTCTGGTATCCATTATCTTGGAGCAGAACCTGTGGAACGCAAATCATAAAAGAGGCTGGAATGTGTCTTTGTGGAACGGTTTTAAATTCTGGAAAAGATTGCACAAAGTGTGAAGTACTCTGCCATGAATAATGAAGATCTGTTTCCCACGTAGACTACGCGCAGTTTTTGTTGGCTTTTATTCCCTAGTGTTTATTAGACGACTTGTGGTCTCCCTTGTTTTTCTTCAGAAGATAAAATACTATTGCGTGATTTACTTCAGTCATTTTGTTAAAGCTGTTTTCTTTCTCTGTGATGCTTTATTTTAATGTTAAAAATTATCAAGAATGTTCCTTTTCCTGATTTCCCCTCCAAACAGAAGAACTTTGCCTTTTTGTCATTCAGGCTTCTGAGAATAAATTGGAGAAGCTGGCTGTAACAGATCTAGATTTATGTTGGCATTCTTGGTATTCTTGCTCCAGTAGTTCCAATTTGATAAAGGAAACAATATATGTAATAGAAATTCACAGTTTATTCAAATGAGTTTAAGCTTTAGCATTGTTATGTTTGCCTTTCACCAATATATCAATGTGTGGCAATAGCATTATGCTTAGAAAGCCTGCAGAAGTGACCAGCTCTGTAGATGGGAAATTATTCTCACACTGGGGCTGTGGTTGGACACGCAGCCTCTGTGTGTGTGCGCATTTGTTTTAAGGGCAGGTGAAAATCAGCTTTGGTAGAACTGAGGAGCACAGCAAAAATCACTGATTTAGAAAATCATGTTTTGCTGCATGGCACTGGCCTTAGAGTCAGAAACTTGTATCTGCCTCCCTTGGTAATTTTGAAGAAAATACTTAAAAAGAACATTCTGAGGTGTTTTAAACAATTCTATCTTGTTTATTTCATTGCTTACAGACTGGAATTCACCTTGTGTAAGAGCTGTTTGTCAGTATCAATATTAAAAAGGTGTTGAAATCTGGGCTGTAAAGTCCCTGTTTTGACTTTGCTGAGGTGAACCTCTCTTTCATGCCAGTGGAAGTTTGCCAGAACAAGGGCAAAGAACTTATGTTTATAGGATCTGAGCCCTTTTGTCAAAGGTGGGACGTATTTACCTAAAACCTGTGTTTCAAAGGATTGTGTGTATATGGTGTTTTCAAACAGGTACTATATTTTTGTGTCTAATCTTGTTCTTCCTGGATGTAAGATTTGTAACTTTTTCTGTGCCTGTTCCAGAAATTATAATTTTGGATTTTCTGAAGTTATGAATTAATTTATCCAAATCTTTACTTTAAAATACGTGGAAAGTTCCCATCTACTTTCCAAGTTCTTCATGTGATTATCAGTGTAATAAAACCTTGTACGTGTATAGAAATGCAGCATTTTAATGATTCCTTATGTAAACAATGCTAATAGCAAGCCCAAACATAATGATACTTTAAAGTTATTGCTGTCTGTGACGTGTTCCTTCGGTGTAAGCTAAGGGAAGATTTTTATATATTAAACATGTATTACCAAGCACAAGTATATTAGTTAGTAATGATTCTTAGTGATTTAGATTTATCCTGCTTGATATTAGAACTGTCCCTTGGGGCTACAGGCTTTTGATCTTTGTTCCCTCTTGGTAAAGCATGGTTATCCAAAGTGGCTTAGTAATAGGGCTTCCTCTCTCCCCTCATTCTACAACCTGTAAGAAACACTGATACCTATTAACTAATGTACTTTGATACCTGCCCCAGAAGGTTCCAATATCCGAATCCTGTAAAACATAAATTTGTTTGCTTTCCTTTCTTTTTGGTAGCACAGCTATGTTGTTGTTTTGTGTGTGCATGTAAAGTTTATTGTCACTAGCAGGCTCAGAGAGATTATATTTCCTTGTCAGTACATCTTGACCTGCTAAGCCCATTTTACTCATTAAAATACATTGTGTTAGTCTTTCTTGACTCAGTTACAAATACCACTTCCTCAAAAAGTAAGAACCAAAACAAATGAATAGTGCTTGTTTTATTACTGTACAGCGGCTTAAAGTGTAATGTTTAGCAGAGTATATTGTTGTGTGTATGTTGAAGTATAAAATGTTCGATTGCAATTGTGTCTGATCTTATCAAGTTTCTGGAAATTGATATCTGGTAACAGCATTTAACCTACATCTAGTCTATCTGCTATCTATGTGATGGGTTAAAAAGAAAAAGTAGTATCGATCTGTCACTGGATTAAAGTTTGAAATCGGCAACAGCATGAGCACAAAAGGCTTTTTTATGATTTCTCAGCTTGCCATTGATCTACCAGTTTTATTGCATTCATTATTTATTAAAAGAATTTGCAAGCTAAACATAACGTTAAGCTAGTTTGCACACAGGGACTGCACTTAGGAAATTGAATGGAAATTGCATTAGAGATGAACATCTGTGCTATTTTTCCACTCGTGTGTTTATGGGTTTGTATAAAAGGTGTATTGGATTAACAGTTATAACCATTATAGCTTGCAGCAATATGTTAGAACCCTAAGCATTTAGTAGTTATTTAGGAGGAAGACTCTTTTTACTTATACTAAAAAGTATGGTAATGCCATCACAAACAGAGCTTTTATTGGATTATTCTTTATTAATGGGCTTTTTACTAGTAATGTGTAAAACTTGAGGTATCTAGCTATATTATACATGTATTCTATTATCTATGCTGCATAAAGCTCCATTAATATTGTCATTAATTGAAGGTTTCTAGTGACAGTATTAGTGAAGGATTTAGCACATAGACACCAAAGTATTGAAATGTATTTTATAATATACAATAGGAAAGTTGAGTATTGAAAATGTTCTTAATATATGCTCCTTCAGATTTTTCCCAGTGATGCATTTAGTTTTCTGCCCTTCTTGAGCGAGGCAGCTTCTGTAATGTATCCTATCATTGAATCAGGTGAAAATCTGAAATATTTTGAACTCTTTATTTTTCACTTCAGTTCACAAGTTCAGTTGCCCTGAACAGTAGCTATAGTTGTGTGTGACATGTAAAGCGTAGACCTAGAATGATGAGGTCATCACCTGTAATCATTTTAGGCTTTTTAGGATTGTGGTCCTTCTAGAAAATAGATTATTTTGCTTGAATACCCGATGGTGAAATAGGGAAGAACAAAGGAAAAATTATGTTGGGGTCTCTGGATGAAAAGGTATATATTTAGAACAAGGATGTTGCCTATTTTATTTGGTCAAAAAGCATGTGCAGTCTAGTCTGTTTGACTTGAATGTACTCAAATATGTCACGTTTTGCATCATTGGTGCACTTCCCTTTCAGTGATTCTATTTGAGACTCAACCCGATACATCTCACCAGCTTGTAAGACTGTTTAGGGTTTCCTGTTCAAAGAAGCAGAAATGTTCTTCATGCCAGAAGGTTGTGCTTACTCTTTTGTATGCCACCTCTACGTTTCTTTTTTGTCTCTGGTGGGATGGACCCTTTCAAGTCCTAATAGTGTTTTGAACAGAGGTAGCTCTCATTTTTAGTTGAAAGAATCTCAGTACTATTTTTCCACACTTTTGCACTTGTTACAGGAACAGTGAGGAAGACTAGTGATCACGGTTTTCATGTTATATTTGAACATATTTATATTATTGAACACATTAATTTTATAATTTGGACACATTTCAGCTACCCTGTGAATAAAAGTGGAAGTTAAATTTAATATGGGATTTATGTAATAAATATGTCTACACATATATAAAAAATAATGCATTTTAAACTAAATTTCTGGATTATTCCGAAGCCTCTTCCAAACTGTGGAAATCAACTTTGATTTTTTTTTTTTTTTTAAATTTTGTATACATACTTATAAAGAAAGAGACTGGAATAATCCAGAAATTTAGTTTAAATTGCATTTGCTGTGGACATGAACTGAATTTTCTAAATTAACTTAAATGGCTGTATGAACTATCTTGGTGACCGTCCTGAAAGTCTTTAACTGTTTTGATACTCTCATAGCCCATGTAAGTGAGTAACAATCTCAGCATGTAATTTTATTTCTGTCCAGTCTGTGGCAAGAGAACTTTTAGCCTGGGATGCCTTCATGGTACTTTCAATCCGCAGAACATAGTCATTTTTCTCTCCTGTTTCCAAAACTGTATGGACAGTAGAATTAAAACAGAACACTTTATATAAAAAAGTTAGTTAAAATTATTTCATGCTATATGTGTACAGAATTCCAAATCTACTGTGTTTAGCAGAATCACAGTATTGAGGTTGTCACAGTCCTCTTGAGATCATCTAGTCCAACTCTTGTTCAAACAGTGTCAGCTAGAGCTGATGTCCAGAGCTGTGTCCAGTTGGATTTTGAGTATCTTGAAGGATAGTGATTCTCACCCTCTCTTGGGCAACCAGTTTACAGGCTAGAAATGCCTGTGCTGTGGAAGAAAGATCTCACTGGCATTTATTGGGGTGACTGGATTATGTGGGAGCTGTTGAAGCTATGGGTAGATGTCCTGGCTAGCCACTGGAGTGGTCACAGCTCTACTGACGAGCTGCTCAGGCTGGCCCGTACGGATGCTCTGCCGTTGCATTTGTCATTACTGGAGCAGCGTATGAGTTGTAACCCTCTGAATCAACTGTGTCATATTCAGATTGAGCATTCTCTGTCTCACAGATGATTTCCTGAAATCCTGTATGTGTGTGCTGATGAGCTGACTTGTCTTATTCCCCACTGCTACCTGAGAAAGAATATTTGTAATTAAAAAAAAAAAAGTGGCTGTAAGAAAGCTCTTAACACAGACATTGTGCCAGTAGGGGGATTTAGTTACTTCTATGTTACAGTAATTTAAGAGTTGCTAATTAAGATCAAGCTAGTTTAAAGAAAAAATACTCAATTTCATTTAGGATTTCTAATCAGTATATTTAAAATATTATACATTATGCTTTTTTTACACATGTAACAGTTGGTTTTGCCTAGTACAAGTTTTGCGTGATAATTAATAGACTGTTTTTATAACAGTTAATCAGAAAATGTCTTGTCTGTGACACGTTATCTCTTGTTTTTTTTGTGAAGTTGATGAAGGCACCTCACTTCACTGCTGCAGGTCTCTGGAGCTGCCTCTTCTTATCCCCATATTTTTAAATGTTCTGAAGGAGGTCAGTTTGCTAAAAAACCTCTGTGGTGATAATGCAAAATAGAAGTAGGAAAAAGGTCAAGTCATTCCAATGAGACTTAAAATACATGTTTAAAAAAACCTCCCAACTGCCCCCTGACAGCAACAACAACCCCAAAAGAACAAGATAATAAAATACTGGTAGTTAGGAAACAGCAGAACATGAATATTGAAGCAGGCCTAAGGTAATGAACTCAGTGTTGTATTTTTTCTGTTGCATGAGCTTGTTATTGCAATATGTATTTGTAGGTCTGGCAAGGTTAGCGTGTTTTTTTTTTTTTTAGGCTTGTAAGGCTTTATTTTTTGGGTGTTTTTTATATGGCAATTCATGTATCTGGTATCTGACTTCTCCAAGTACCTTGACTTGAGCACCTCATCACTAAGAAATAATTTTTACCTGCTTCAAGGTTGTTCTGACTTTTTTTTAGAGAACTAAATAACGAAGTGATCTGTCAGTGCACTTAGTGCTCTCCTTGTGAGACTTGCTGGAAGTGCCATCCCCTGTGCTCCTCTGCTGCCTCACACGTGTGTGTGTGGCACAGCGGCGTGCTGGGTCTGACTCGGGGCTGTACCTGTGCCGAAGGGGTGATGCATTGCGCTCGACTTTTGCAGCCACGATGCCCCTTCTAGGGGGAGCGCTCAGAAGAGGTTTGGCCGGAGTGGTTACTGTAACATGCTGCAAACCTCGCTCTCGTGGAAGTGCTTAGGAAGGGCAGTGGATCCTGCTATCATACACTAGAAGTAAGATTTTGTGTCTTGGATCACAACCGGAATCACTGTCACTTCCTTCTGCTCCATTTTTATAAATTGCCTGCCTTGTTGCACGACTGATTTTTCAGTTCAAACAAATCTGTGTCTTCCTGCTGGAGCTCGAGAAAGTTTGTCCTGCAATTTCATGAAATACTCTTGCATGTTAAGCTAGAGGGGTTTTTGATCATTCACTTAGCTTGCCTTTTAAATAGTCTGTCTTCAAAATTTTCTTACCCCTTCCCCAACCAGCAGTCCTCTGATAAACTGTTTGTTCCATCTTAGTTATTCATCCTTAAAGGTTTACAGTTTTAGCTTTTAATCTTACCTACTGAAAAATTTTACCCCTTATATTGGAAGAATCTGTCTGTATTCATGTTGATGTGGAAAGAAAACAAAAAAATATGTGATACATTTCCTGTAGGCATCTTTACTGAGTAATGGGGTGGCTGTTGTAGAGTAGTTCAGAGTGCGGCAGTAGACTGTTAGATATGTTTTAAGAAACCCTTTTCTCTGAGGATCAGTCGAGTGACTGAGTTCTTATGCTCGTACATTCTGATTCAGATATAAACTCTTCATAAGAACTTTTTTTTAATGCATTCATATGAAGTTTATGATAGTATAAGCTATGTATTTTTGCCATTTTTTCCAATGTTGGCTATTAACAGAAAGTTAAGTGCCTGACAGGGTTAAGCTAAGTCTGCTGCTGAGTCTGGCATGTAAGCCAGCTATCTTAGAGACTTACTCTACCAGCACTGCAATGTGATTTAAATAGTGTGTTATATTAGGGTCTGAATAATTTTTGGTGTTGTATTGCATCTGTGAGTGTAGTTGGATAAGTCTTGCATTGGCTTCTCCTAACCTACAGCAGGTTTGTCTGTTCCTGTAATTGTTTTTCTGGTATTTGTCAGCCTAACAAAAGTAGGAACTTTAAGCAGGTTGTCCTCTACCTGGATGTTTCAGAAGGCATGTGAATGTAGCATCCTCCTAGTGCCTTTCAGTGCTCTGAGGTGGGTGGATGATTTCAGAAGGAGATGTGGTTATTTTTAAGTTGTTGTCCTGCCAGTGTTAGGTCATAATAGGTGCTCCATCCATCTGCTTTCTAAGGGGGAGTGTGTGTGAAAGAAGGGAGGAAAGAACATCACACACCACATCTTATGCCCACCTGCTGCTGGCTCACAGTGAAGTTGTGTCTCACAAAGTGTAAACCCATAACAGGAGTTGGTTATTGATTTCCAGGGAGAAGAAAGGAGGAACAGAGAGGCTGAGCTGGCAGATGCAGTGTGTCTGTCTGGGATTCCTGGGTGCTGGAAGGCCTGGACTGCAGATAGTGTGCTTAAACAATTCAGTCCTTTAGCACGTGGCTAGTCAGACAAGGGATTCCAAGAAAGGGTGAAGTTGCTATGTGTTGGGTGCAGTGGGTGTGCAATAGGCTGACACGACCAGAGCACGTTAGAATTGCTGCGAGAGGTGGTGATCTCCATACTGCATGCAGAGTAAGTTGAATTTATTGCAGAATTTCTTGCTATGTCTATTCTGTGATTCTCCTTCCCCCTTTACCCCCATCTTCTGCCACCCCAGAATTTCTCTTTGACACCTTCAGGTACTTTTGGCCACATGGCTACACATCTAGATTGATCTGTCTTTGGCAATAACAACACGATAACTAAATACACAAATGACATTCCATTGTAGACAACAAGTGCAGCTTTCATTTGTGTGTGTTGAATGGTTATGGAGTTGTCTTTCAAGTTCTGAAAAAGTCTTTAAAAAGTTCCTAAAGATATTGTTGACAATATTTTGATATAAGGGTTTAGCAGACCCTCTGGCCTTGTAAACATTTAAAAAATTTTTTTTAAATCTCTGAACACCTATTTTGGGTAAGTTTTTTGTTTGGAGGTTTTTTTTGATGCTGCTGTTAATTTTTCTGCTTTCTGATTAGAAGCTCTTTTATAGTATCTTATGCACACAAAGTAGTTTATCTGACCATGTCACATTGTTTCCAAAATAGTCGTTTATCTGATGATGTCAGATTGTTTCCAAAATAATCTCTTTTGTCTAGTGCTGTGAGAATTTGAGTGGTAATAAACAAATCTACAGACAGTAAGTGTGCAAAGACCATTATTTTTTAAAATGTTTTGGATGATTGTTTAGTTCTGTTATACGACTGTGGACCAGATTGGAAACTTCCTTTTTCTGCTCTTGACTTTTCATAATGCCTTATTCTTAAACATTGGCTTGAATGACACTTGTTTCAGAGCAGATCAAGCCTTTCTGTTTGTCAGTGTGTGCCTTGGAGTGATGTTGTTGAGGATCTTAAAATGTAGGTAGTCATTGGTGGTCAGGACCTGACCCAACTGCCTCATGAGGTAGAAAAAAAGCACAGGAGATTTAACACTGAAGGTATTTCAAGTGTTGATAGTTCAGTTAAAGAATGCGATAATATTTGGCTATAAGGTTTCTATGCAACATTATAGGGGAGACTGAAGGAACATGAAGGCTTTGGATCTCATGTGAGGGAGGAGATTGCTTTGTCCTTTTGACCTCATTGCAGATGAAATTCTGCAGTGGAACCGTTGCAGAACCAGAGTCTTGCAATTGATTTCAGTGGTTTTGGATCAAGAGCACAGAAAGCAATCAAAACTAAATGCATGCCCGTGAAGGAATCTGTAAGTCACTTTGGTCCACACCAGGAAATGTTTTATGCTAATTCGAAAGTGGAACAGTGAAAGGATCCTTCAGAAATCAGTTGTATCCCCTACATATTTACCTAATCTCGTGTTTGGATAGCTTTTAATTAGTCTCTTAAATCTGTATAGTCCCATAGAAAACAAACATAGAGAAGGTGTATAGTGGAACCCCAAAACATTCAGGAAGAATCTGTGTATTTGATTTCTTCTGATGAAAGGCGCTACACAGGCTACAAGCAGTAAAAGTCAATAAATGTATGCTTGCATTACCTGCTAAACTTTTGTGAAGAATAGGGGATTATAGGTTGTTCATGAAAACTTGTGTAGGAATTTTCACTTTTCCCATTGTGGAAAGTGTTTACCAATGGTGATAAATAGAAAATATTTAGAGTGAATAACTCAAAACTTCTTACTGTGCATATGTTGTACATTGATGATACTTGAGTAGTCCTTACTTAATCTCAAATATATGAAATATGAGTATGCTCAATCTTCATTATTTTTACTCATGGGAAGAGGGATTTAATATTCTAAGTGGAGGTGACTGCATGTGAAGAGTAGTAGAAAAAAATTATGCACCCTAATAGTCAAAAAAGTAAACTTGTAAAAAGTAAACTGATAATAATTACTAATAAGCATGTACATTGCATGAAGCTTACGTTATCATAGACAGCACCCTGGCTATTTAGTCAACTTGATTTATTCTTTCAGGTAGAATTCTGAAGAGCCTTGGTGTTGGTGTTTTGTGTGGGGTTTTTTTGTGTTTGGTTTTTTTTTTGTAGCTGTTTATTCAAGTTCTTGGATATCTTAAAATATTTTTTTTCTTGTATAGCCATACAAGTGAAAATGATTTCATCAGTATGGGGAAAACTAGTATCTAAGAAACTTTAGTTCTATTCAAGGCCTATTGATTTCAGAGCAGTAGCGGTTTCACAGAATACAAGGGATTGTTCATTACTGGTATTCACTAATATAGGTGGGAAAACTTTAACCTTTCTTAAGCTGGGACTGAAAAGCTGATGAAGGGTAAACCATCAAGTACCTGGATTTCTATATACTGTAGAAGCTTAAATCACAGTCAGTAATTACTACTTCACGCATGCACTTTATTTTTTTTCTGGGAAATCCTATGCACTTTCTGAATGGGAATGGCAGTTGCTGGACTATTTATTACTCATTCTGGTTTTGGTGGAAAATTTGGCCTTGTATGTCATTTAGACTTTGTGACACATGTAGCCTCCCAGGGCCTAATGACTTGTCTGCAGATGGGCTGTTATTTATTACAGTCATGTAGAATAAAATTGATTGTCTTCTAAAATTAATTTTTCATTTGCCTCAAGCTCTGCTTTAATAGAGGACACACAGTTGCCTGTTTGCAGAAATACTGTTTAATCACATTAATATCTCAGCCCCCCAGGCCGGTGAAGATAATTGTACAAACGAACAGCAAAATCTGTATCTTTAACTTCTTTTTATGATTAAATTATGCAAATGACTTATCTCCTGCCCTTCCAAGCACTAATCATCTAATTAGGAATGATGTGTTAAAGGGATGGTTTTGAATCAGGAGAAGGGAAGAATGGAGGAAGCAGAAAATGGGCCCTGACAATGAAACCGCTGAAGGTTCTATAGTGGTACAAGATAAATCTGTGTATTTGTTCAAAAAACAATAATAATAGCTTGTTGTGCTATTTCTAGCCTTGCTTTAATGATCTTTATCGTAAGAAGATAATTCTTATGTCTGATCTTTGCCCATAGTTTTCCATATTAACTTTAAATTATTAAGGTTCGAGAACTCAGTCACTTAATGCTTTATTTTCCAGTTTTCATAAACAAGGCAATGCAAGTGTCTCTTTATTTGGTTTCAGTAGTGGTATGGTTTGAAAATATATAGAACAGAATACGTATATTTGCACGTTGCTTTTTGTAAAAGTGCTTGTGATTGTACTGCTAGATGTGCTGAACCTGTCAGATACTTTTCTATTTGCATATCTCAGTGTCTCTCTCTTGAACGCTTAACTGCTGGTTAAAAAAACCCAAAGTTTTGTCTTTTAATATAAAAATGCAAGTGCTCAACTAAAGAGAATGCCCATCTCTTTGGTGATGTCCTGTTCCTAGTTTGGGGAATTTCCCTTTGAGTTATGAGTGAGGCTCTGCTTAAATTTAGATGTTTACATGATCATACACTTATATTTTAAGCATATGTATACAAAAGAATCATGCCTGGACATCTTGTAGAGCCCTATTGTATGTGTTTTCTATTTCGTAAGCAGATTTTGGTTTTCTGTTATTCATGTATTTATAAGCAGATCCTCCTGCTTAAGGCACTTTCCCACAGTGAGTTGAAACTATCTTTGTTATTACTGTTGCTAAAGGTACAACAAACTAACAACCTATTGGGTGGTAACACTGAGAGTTTGCTAACACATGACTTTTTTTTCCTTTACTCACGTACTGATGTACTTACTGTACATGATTAAGATACAGTATACCGATAAAATAAGCATTTTCTAGAGACTAACTGAAAATTTAGGTATTCCTACATGAGAGAATGTATTAATTCCTTTGTAAATATGAGAAATATTCATGAGAGTATGTGAATTCATAGAATACTACACAGTAGGTTCATGTTCTCTAAAAGCAAGTTACAGACCAGTCTTCCAGACAAGGTAAATCCTGCTGTGTTTTCTACAGATCTGGTAAATACCACTCAGCTCTTGCCTTTTATAATAAAATATATGAAATAGTGGGAAAAGGTTTACCATTTATGATTATCAGTTTTGAAAGTTTGAGGGACGTGTTGCTTGCAACATGTGCCATATTCATTAAGGAACCCCAGCTACCCTGCCTGTAGTATGGCTTGTGCTTATGTGCATGTATGCTTACACATATGTACACACACAGGGGCTTACTGATATAATATATACTGATAAGAGCTTAATAACTTCCCCAGGAAGGTGGGAAACAGTGTTTTATAAAGTCAGCTATCCCACGTAAATGCTGAAAAGCCAAAAGCAGTGATGTCAAAATAATCTTTTTGTTAATGATTAGGTATATATCATAAGGATTTAAAAAGAAAAAATCACACAAATTAAATTTGAAAGCAATTAAAATGCTGACTGTGGTAGATAGTCTGCCTTTTCTGTGTTGTTTTTGGACGGTTCAGCATAAAGAATACAAGTCTGACACAAATGTAAATTGCTGGTGGAATGTTTCCATAAACACTTTATGGATGGGGAGGCTGCATTTTTTTCTGTACCTTCTAGCACTATGTTTGAACTAAATTTGTTCACATCTATCTTAACATGTATTTTTATCGTTATCACCCCAAAATTCTTCACAAAAGGAAAGATTAGAAGACCTTGTTGAAGAACTCTCACACGGAGTTTTTGTACGGATAACATCTGTGGAAGTAATTTCAGTACACAAGGCTTAAGTATATTTTGTTAAAATTATAGATGACTCAGAAGAAATGATTTCTCATTGGATTAAAAGGTTCTGGGATTCATTGGGGTTCTAAATAGCTGTGAGGGCTTTGAGCAGAATGGTTTTCCTCTTGGGATAGGAGATTCTATGATAACTAAGGTGCAAATAATCCCAGACTTCTTTCTTTTTGATTTGCTGGATCCAGATATTCAGTACAATAGAGATAAAAATAGAGGCTTGGTACTTAAACTGATACTGTGTGAGAAGTCAATGGAGAGAGTAATGGACAGCATCCAGTTACCATTCTTTATGTGGCTGAATTTCCTAACCCTGATGGCTTTTTGCTGAGGTATTTTAGTATGGTAGAACTGTAGTACTGAGCTCAGCACATCCGGGATGGGTATCTGCTGAGATACCTCATTGCATCTGATAGAAAGTGCTGTTTGTAGATGCTAATCTTTAAGGTTTTAGCATCAGTGATGAATCTAAAAACTTCCATACTCTGTGTTGACAACTATCACGTATAGGCAAATTGGAAGAAGGTGGTTTGCAGTAAGGATTCAGATATTTCTTAACTCTACTGTGTCCACATAGGCTCAGGTCTTTATTTTATCCAGTTGCTCATTCAGATGTTTTTCTTAGTTCTGTACCAGGCAGTTTTAATTGAGTAATGATACATGACAACAGATCTCAAATAATTTTATGAAATAAGTTGTTGGTTTTGCAAGAAGTTGAACTGGAGAGTTCTTATAAGACTTCACAATTGATAAATACAGTAGTGGAGCCATCTCATAATTTTTCCTTCTTATTTTGGGTTCAGAAACTATTAAATCGTTTAAGTACATTTCCTCGAGTTCTTCTTGGTAGGTTAAGTGTTGGGCTTACTTTGAATGGCTAATACTCTATGCTGAGATAGACGATAATCACTAAAAAAAAAAATCTAGTGGCCTTTCTTAACACAGTGCCCCACAGTAACACTTAATCAAATAGTGAAGTCTCTTAAATGTGAGATTTTTAGCCAATTTTGACCTCTCTGTAGGTTCTTGGAACTGCTTACTGCCCGTACATGGCGTATTGAGAAAAGTTGAGATGAATGTATTTCAGTTAGAATTACTAACTGGTCTTTTATTTTTAAGAACAAAACTATTATACCCAAGTAAAAGGGAGGGAAGCTGATACCTACTACCTTTTTTTTTTCTTCTTTTGTTTTTTATTTCTTTTGTAGTAATATGTTACACAGAATAACCCATCTGAAGCCATACTGTTGTTGATGAGTGGGACACCTGAACTGGGTTTTCAGTTTCCGTGTGTTATGAATATTTTGAGGGAGAGTCCAGTTAATGACTCTGACCTTTCTGTGCATTATTTTGTTTTCATTGTGTGTCAGTGATTCTGCATGTTTAGAAGATGATGGGTGGTCTTACCACTGGCAGTAGTTTTCATGTGGCTCTTTAGGGGAAGAGTGCAGTTGCGACCTCAGTTCATGAGCCTATAAAAGGGATTTTCTCCATGTACTGTTTGTATCTTCTGGAATGCTTACTGCTTTTGAGGAGGGTATTCTTAACCTGTGTGGAATGTACTGTCTCTACCTTTATGAGTATCTGTTGCTCCAAAGAACCACCAATTAAAAGATCTTCCAGTTGTCCTTGGGATTTGCGCACTTTAAACGCTATTCAGTAGCTGTTAATATCTCTCATGCTAATGGAGCCACTGTTTGTAACAGTGAAGTAGATAATAATCTTTAAAGCAGTTAAGGTAAAGGCTATTTTAATATTAATCAAGCTTGAGTTATATATTAAACTAAAATTATTTCACAAAACGCTAAACCAGCGTGCTGCTTCAAACCAGTATGCACTTTGCATGATCTTAAAGGAAGATCCCATACTGCTGGTAGGGTCTAAACCAATTGTGACGTTTAGGGGCAGTGATAATTTTTACAGAGAAATGGTCTTGATTAAGTTATCAATTTGTCTGCTAATTTTACATTAGCTTAGTCTAGAAATCCAAATGTATTCCCTTCTGTGGTCTTATTGTGGGTTGGGGTAATTGAATTTTTTTTAAGAAACATACATTTCTATCATTGAAAAGAGGTTTTGGCATATGTTGAGAAATAGTAGAACATTTAAATATTCATGGCTCCAGACTGTCAGTGTACAGTACGTATGTTGTGCGTAGTTCCTGGAATTGTGGATAATACAGTACAAAGCCATGTTCGTCAGATTTCCTTGACTTTACAAGAATACTGTGACCAATCTATCTTCACCCATATGAGTGAAACTCGAGTTTGATATACTGAAAGCAATACAGTTTCATGCTTTCCATGAGTTAACACCTTTCTAGGAATCGTTCAGATTTCTGCAGTGCTTTAGACTTTGGTGTTTGCAGACCCTTGTTATTAGTCATGTTTAATGCAAAGCATGTCTTGGGCAGGTGGTCATCTCATCTTTTTCAAGTGGTTACTTTGGCCAGTTTCTGAGTTGGTACCCTAATGGTTCTCTGTATGTGCGCAAGATACTTAGTATTGTTATTAATATAATAGGAAATTAATATCCAATTTTGGCAGTGGACAGAGTAATTGTTTGGGAGCTGGTGAGATTGCTTAAGTTGTGTTCACCTTTATGACATGCCGGTACATGTGTCTTCTATTTAATGGGTTGCTAAACCTTCCAACTCTCTGCCAGTAAACAGGATGAAATAGTAATGTGGCACATCAAATTCAGAGCCTTTTAAATATAAACAGATTGCCTGAGGGCTCTTTATGTACTTACTTTTATTAAGAAAATACTGGTGTTAGTTGTATCACAACAGGATCTTGTTCCTTAACCTTTGAGATCAGACATGCGTCTCTAAACCTGTATAGGCAGCCTGCTTGTAAAATTATCTATCTGAATAATTATCTAGATAGCAAGGATGTACATTATCTGGTTTAGCATTTCTTAGCACAGATCAGTCAAAACCAAGCAATTGTTAGGATTACTTGGAAAAGTGTATAGAACAAATGGAAAACAGTGATAAGTGACTGTGTAGATTCAAGGTGCAATTTCATCTTGAATATAATGCAGTTCTGGTCTCCTTCCAGCTATCTGCCCAAGGCCACAGGAAGAAAAAAAAAAATCCAAGAGTGAGAAATGGAAAAATGATGAGGATGATGGGTAAAAAGCAGCTCCCATATTGTGTGATGAAGGATGGTAGAAAGCTGTGTGAAATCACAAATGGCATGGAGAAGGTGAATAAGGAGTCCTTGTTGATTGTTTCTACTAGTGTGAGAATTAAAGGACAGGTGACATAAACATCTGTTAAACCAAACAAAAGCAGGTGGTTCCTCAAATATGATAAACTTAAAACTTTTCACTACAGGGTGCTGTGAATGCTCAAATTTACATGAGTTTGACAGACTTAGACAAATTAGTGCAAGAAAATTCTCTGAGAGGCTATTGTAGAAAGATATGATTTCTGATCAAAATTTTTTAGTTACTCGGTGCATATGAAGTTCTTCTCTGTGCATCTGCTATCAGCTGACTTGAGCCAAAAGAGGAGGGAGGAGAGATATATTTTTGCTGCTTTTAAGAACCACATCTTCTGGATTGCCTCTAATCATTAATTATGAGGTACTTGTGGACATTTTGGAGGGACTCATGAAGAGGACTTGAAGTTGCAAAGTAAGGTAATTGTGTTGAAATGTAGCAAATTGGAACAAAAACGTAGGAAACCTGATAAATGGGAAATTCACTGAACACCAGAAGCCCCCAGAGAGAAGGGCATGGGGAATTTTGTGCATACGTGCACATGTGTGCTAAGGTGCTCTGGATGCTACCAGTCTAGCAATCCACTGATTTTATTTTTAAAGTATGTGAATAGTATCACTTCAAGAAGAATGACTGTGTGCTAGTGTTTTCCTGATTGGAGGCCTAATCCATTTGAAAGTCTCTGCGAAATCACACTGGCTTCCAAACTGGGACACTGTCTATTTGTGAACATTGTCGATACCCAGCAGTTCATCCTCAAAAATGACTGTCCTATTTTATAGATGGCAAAATTAAAATTGTCAGAGAAGGAAAATAAGCTAACTAGTCCTTTTCACCTGTTTAACTTGTTAGATGATAAGCATTATACTTAATGACATATGTAGTCCTTCTTTTTCAAGCCTTTTGTTGATAAAGTTGTAAGTCTTGGCTAATTAGCTCAATAATTGGTAAATACCTGTTCCGTAGTGAAATATGTGATGTCAACTTGCTCATAAATTCCTTTCAATCCTACATTTCATTTGCTTTCTCTTGTGTTTTTGAATAATAGCCTTAGTCCTCCTAGCCACAGCTGCTATTTGGCTTTAAGGAGAGATCAGATTTCTTTGAAAGAAAACAGTGTAAATGTCAAGATAAATCAGCTGTGATTTATCAGTTATCGATAGGAATTAGGAATGCAACACTGACATTGCTACTTTTTTTCAGGTGAACGTAATGTTTAGGAGAATAGGAAGATTTTTGGTACTGAGTTATGAACCTTACAGGTGGGTTTAAATGTGCAGATAAATTAGGTCTAACTGCCTTTCAAGTGGCCAAGTCAACATTGTTTGGAAATAGAAGTTTTCGTAGATATGCCCTTTACTCTCTAGTGGAGAATGTAATAGTGGACTTCACTAATGAACTTTATTATATAATGACATATTCTACATTCTGTCTTAAAATAAACAGAGTGGATATATCTTTGGCGGGGGGGGCGGGTATGTAGTGAAAATAAAGGCAGCCCAAGAGTGCTATGGGTGTAGAACCACTGTAAGGGAGAGATGAAGCACATCAGGTGCCAGAGCTTTGATCCACTTTGAGGATGCAGCATAGTGCCCTCTGGTGAGGTTTGGGGACTTCCATTTGTTTTCTTCTCCTTCCCTCTGTATCCTTCTTGCTGCCACTCTTCTCCCACACAGCTTTAGAAAAAATTTCATTGATAAATATGATGCTTTCCACTATTTTTTTTTTTTTCTTTTGGGGGTGTGGGGGACGAACGGGACCCAGTTGGTTCTGAAGTTAAACTTTGTCTGACTAACCAGATAGGTCCATATGGATGACTCGGCTCAGTAAAAACAAGAAAAAGCATTCTGATGGTATTCCTCTGAGGAAGATTACTATTGCTGTTTTTTTGTGTTTCTTCAAGATCAGATTTGTGCTCATGATACACTTACTGGAGCACAAGATGGAAGAGCTAGCCTGTAGGAGAAAGTATTTGACCTGTGGTCCCAAATGTTAAGGATCCAATTTTGTTTATATTTTTTTCTAGTATAAACTTAGTTATCTGTTTGTTTCCTAAGTTATCTTAGAATAGTCAGAAATATCTTCATACTCCATTGAGACTGATATTATGTGTGTCCAAGAAACAATTCTTTAGCTCTTTAGAAACTGTATTAAATAATTTAATCCTGCTATTCTTAATCACATAACTGATAGTGACCTATGAAATATGACTGTTCCAAGTCCAGAATTTTACAGTGACTGCAGTGACTTTTTTTTTTCATGTAGAAAACTGTTTCAAGACTAGCCGTAGGCAGTATTTACTTTCACAGTTGATGGCAGGGAGAACCTAAACACCATCTTTTAAGGCCCTAATGCAAGAAGCTGTACTTAAGCCAGGTTGGTGTTGGGATGACTTGAACACTGATCCCAAGATCGTTTCTAATTAGAAAAATATTTCTAGTCAACTTCACAAAGTGGAAATCCAAATGAAACCAGCAATCTGATTAGTAATAAAAGCTTGAAAATGATGAATTAAATACCTTCATAAATGAAGGTTGTAGCAAAAGGAAGAATTGAACTGCAGACAGGCATAACTGCATGACTTGTAAGTGGCAATTTAACATTGTGAACTGGTTTTATAAGTACATCACATTTGTCAGTGTACACAGCCATGGGGAAAGAAGGAACCTCTGTATTCCGGAAATATTCTAAAGCTGATTTAATGTAGCAGCACAAGAGGATAATAGCAAAAAGGAGGAAGGAGAGTGAGGAAAGGCAAAACCAGTTTATGTTGACTCTAGCGAATGCATCTGACATAGTAGAAGTTCCTTGTGAACTAGTGTATGGTGCTTTCTCCTTGTTTATGGTGAAGTAGGATGGAATAAGAACAACATGTAAGAAATATTCAGGGAGAAGGAACCAGTGACTTGAAACTCAGGGTTTTTTGATCTCATCTTCAGATTTCAGGAGGCAGAGGCACCTGCTGGGCAGTGGAAAGCTGGAATGCTGGGTGTCCCAGGTTATAAAAACACTGGGCTTCTGCAATTCTGGAGGCTGGCAAAGAAAGGGACAGCACTTAGGGATCATGGTTTCCTCCTCCAGGGTTCTTCAGTGCTTTACAGCCTCTGGGGTGTGAGGAGAGAGTATTAATGCTGTAATACAGGCCAGAATGGTACAGAGAACTTGGTAAATGAATTTTGGTAGCCATTCAGCATATGGCTATGTAAATCTTTGGAAATACTGATTTTTTTTTTTTTTTTTTTTAACTTGTAAGATGTTGTTTAGAAATAAAAGTAGACAGTGATAACTTGGTGAATTTTCAACTTTATCTGAACAGATGTGGCTCCAGTTTTAGCAAGGGCAAACTGTATCAATGTTTGCATCATTAAAAAAAACCAAACCACTTTTAGGCAGATAATGCATGTGGGAATTAAGAAAAAAGTGAATGCCCTAAGTGTTACTGTAGGAAAAAGTTTAAATGAATGGGAGTAAAGCTATCTGGGAGCATTGACAATGTGATCTTTTTTTTTGTTACCTGCTGACACAGAAAAATTCTCTTTTAGCAGGATAATAACCTTGGGTAAATGGTTAAAGTTAATTTAAAAACAACAAACCACTGTGTGTGTGTCTATATAATATATAATACATAATAATCTAGGAAAGTAATGTTTATCTGCCATAATACAGTCTTTTGAAACTGGAGAGTTACTCAGAACCTAGTTTAGACTTCAAAAATAAATTTTTAGGAGTGAACTAGTTTCTTTATATGGTACAGTATAAACTTTAAAAGGACCACTATTTCTCCATAACATTTTTTACAAATAAATTTCAGATAATTTATTTTAATAAAGACAATAGGAGAGAATAAGTCATCTTCTTTTCTTTTCCTTATGTATTCGTTACAGATTTTGTCAGAGGCTGGTTGTTTATTTTTGGTGTAAAATATTTATAGAATATATGTAATATGGAAGGAATACATTCCAGAACTCCTTTGAGTAGAGCAGTTGCCCTAGAAGACCTGGTGGGAAGGGGGAACTGAAGACAGTTATGTAGACTGAACAACCCTATATCGTTATGTTTGTCAACCCAGAGCTAATCAAGCATGAGCTAGTTTGATTCTTGGTTAGAAGCCTTGTAAGAAGGTGCTGTGCCTGGCAGGAAGTAGTGATTCTGTTTTGTTTGAATCGCTGCAGAATCAATGTTGCTTGATGCTATGGAATGTGGCCAATGGAAATATCTCCTTCAAGATTTGCAGAACTGAGGTTGCACTTGATTCTGGTAATCAAAGAAACTTTTTTCTATAAAAATTCCAAGAAATGTGGTATTCCTAGACAAAATAGTGTGGATAGTTGCATGATAAATTATTTTTATTATTTTCTAAATATATATAACCTATATTTATGCTATATATGTATAATTCATAATATAAATTAAACAGTTTTTAAAAAGAATGTTCATTATGCATATGAAAGTTTTCTTTGCATTACTATGGCACTTACTGTTGTAATCTCAGGATTTCCCTGAGGTGTTAAATCTCACTGTGTACTGTAGATAAGTGCTGAAATAGTTTATGAATTTCAGATCTTAATTTTCAGGTACTTGACAAAAAGCATGAACATCAGATATCCCCAAGACATTTTATTGGATATTGGGGCAAGATGTGTAGTTCAGTGGCTGGTTTTTAAAGCTTAAGCCAAATTCAGTCAGGGTCAAAGGAAAGTTAAGGCACATCCAAGAAACAAAAATTTAGAGGCAGCTCTTTGTCATGTGCTGCTTTACAGCGGTGTAGAAGGTGTACCTTTACAGAAATCTGTTTAATAGCAACTCTTATTATGGGATGAGGGTGAAGAGTGCTTTCCAGATTCTCCTCCTTAAGTTTTCATAACAGCAGCCTTAAATTTTACTAGTGTTTTCAAATATTTTATTTCTTTTTTATGTGTAAGCTCAGTTGGAATTAAAATGAAAAAATCAAACAAATTGAGCTTGCCACATCTATGGTTAGGTAAAAACAAGGTTTTACTCTGATATTAAACCAACGAATTACTGGTTCATTTATAGAACAGGCAGATCATATTTCTCAGTATATTCTGTTTTTATTGTTTATAGTTCTTTGAGTATCCCTACATAATTCCCACTCTACAGATAATGTAGACTTCTGAAGATTTGCAGCCTGGAATTTGTATTTTCTTTTTGTGGTGAGAAGTAGAGAAATAGGGAACAACCCTCTCATCATTTATGTATCATGACCCAGCATCTCAAAGCCTTGGGCTATTATTTCAAAATCCAATATATTCAAACTTTGGCCTCAGAGAGCAGTAGGATCAGTACACAAGAACAATAGAGTGATAAATATAGATTTTTCATTAAGGAAAAGACTATATCCTGTCACTTTTGAATCAGTGTTCAAAAGAGGTTCTGAGAATTCATAGCCTCCTATAGGCTTTAACGTTATTTTTGTTGCGAAAAAGGACTTAACAGCCTTTTCATGTTACTGTGAGTGAGGCATTGTTGACACACAGAAATAAAATTTTAATATATGCTAAAGGAGAGATTCACTAACACTGTGACAGTAATTTAATGCAAGTCAATTTTGAGCCATGCATAATTACAGGCGTGGTGTGGAGCACTGCTCAGTCTTAAGGACGGTTTGTGTAGAGCGACACAGATCCAGTTGCAGTACAGTTGGCTCGCTGGGGTAAGCTTCAGTTTTGGGAGCTGGGTTGCCTTTCTTCACTGACTTCTCTCCTACACTAGAAATTTGGTAGTTGAAATATGGTATAATTCTTCGTAGCATAGAAGCTGGATTTCTAGTACAAAAGTTAGGTTACTGAATGGATAGCATATGCTTTGAGGCGTATGCTGTATAAATGTACATATGTACATGTAAGCACACCACCCTCACATAAGAAGGGGTGTATCTGCTTAGGTTCTAGAAATTGCTGAACTTCTCAGAGCCGTTAACACATATGTTACATTCTGGGAGACTCTTTTCAGGTTTTAGAAATGTTTTTTTCTTTTCATTTAAACAGATTTTCACTCAATTTCTGTAAATAGAGCAGCTGTGATAGTGTACAAACAATCACAATTTATGCTGAAAAGTGATTTTTGTGCTGTTTGTTTCATTCTCAAGGAAACAATTTATGTTCTTATTTTGAAGCCAACAGCCTAACACTTGTTATTGAAGAATGCACCAAACAGTGAGAAGTTTTGCTTTCTGCAGTAAATTTAAGAAACCCATGATTTTCATTGGGCTCAGTTACCACAAAAAGGACAATTGACCCCATATGTTAATGAATGTGTTCTGACTTAAACACATGTGCTTCAAACTTGATGTAAACAACAATACTGGGAAGGGTTCCTTATGTACTTTGTACATATGCAGTGATTATATATTGCTCTTGTACCTTTTTTGAGGTTTACCAGAAAGACCTGTGTGTGATTTGGTGGGAGGGAGGGTGGAGGTGGAATGATAAACTATGGGCTTGCTTTCCAGCTCCTGACGGGGAGATGCTTTATTCTGTATTGTTATCAATGCGAAAATAAAATTACAAAAATAATACGATTTCAAAAGTTTTCCGCTTGCTTTTAGCTGACAGGTCTCTAAGTGGATATAGCTTTTCCTACCTGCAATCAAATGTAATAAACCTTCTTCACTGCAGAAGTCAAATTCCTGGAAAAAAAGAAGTTGGAAGCTCACACTTACACCATAAAACCTTGTTTATTGCGACCATCAGTCTTCGAAGATATGCCCCACAATGGGGTTTGGTAAAGCCATTACAAGGTGCCGTATGAGTTCCATTTGCCTACAGTAAATAGAATGTCAGAAGTGTCAGGGGGAAATAAATATCGGGCTGGTTAAAAGGGAGCAGAGATGGCTCAAAGCATCATTGAGAGGATTGATTTATCTGGCATGCTGTAATGACTGCAGATGTGGATCTGTTATTCTAGATGAGCAATGAATTTGATGAGCTGATAACACAGGGCCAGAGAGGCCTGGTTTTAATTACTGATGAGGAATTTATTTGTGAAGCACTGTGATTTACTGAGGGTTTGTTCTGTTATTGACAGGTGACCTTGGGGCTTTTCTCTTTTGATGAATAAAAAAAGCGGCATTTTTTAAAGGAAAACTGTTTTATCAGTGCTATGAATACAGCGAGGTCATTTTAGATAGAGTATTGTCTTTCAAACCATCTTTATATATAATTATTTTTTTGTAGCAGTTGTTAATTGCCTCTTTCATCGAGATTGTCATGTATGCTACACTTGCTACTTGAGAGAAGCTAATTTTGGTGCAGATTGTTCTTAGCAAGAGTATGTTGGGTAGAACTTTTGTTGCAGAGATCTTAAAGCAAATAACAAAGCCTCGAATTATCCAAGTATATATTACTGTGTTGTTTTTTTCATACACATCTCATCCAGCATGTATTACTTGTACTGTCCTGATTTTTCTTACAAGCCACCAAGGAGAAAAATATCTTAAATATAAGGAATCAAAAGGCTTTTTTTGTTTGTTTGGGTGTCTTTGTAGGTAAACATATTGTCTTAATTATTTTAAACAGCAATTTGAGAGTTTCATCAGGATAGACTTTTTTGTCTGGCAGAAAGTTACTGACATACCTATTATTTTTATACACTATTTTTACTTTATTTTCTCACCTAGAAGTTACTTTTCTTTTTGATCTGTACATGCAGTGGGAATTTGAGTTGACTTCTGTGCTTAATTCTGTCTTGCACTTGCAAATTGCAGAATATTAACATCAGGATACATTAGTTTCTGTCTAAACTGTGTCAGGACGGTGTGCAGGTACTGTAGATGTGTTCCAGTTTGTATGTAGTATTGATTGGTTCTAAAATTGTAAAAAGCTAAATAGGAAGCTATTTGGATGTAATGTTTTGTAGATGATGTTTTGCTGAGTATATATTATAATCTTACTGTATCCTAGGGAGAGGGAGATACTGGAGCAGGGAGGTAGAGCTTTTTTGTTTTTCTTTTGTGAGCTTCGCAACAAAAGTGGTGGTATTTAGAAATATCCTTTTTACTGCTTTACTGTCAACAATTTAATATGGAGAAAGCTGTTAATCTTAGTATTTTCATTCAGTGTAGTTTTTGGAAATGAAGAGACTTTCTTGTCTTATCTAACCAAACACCATTATTTTTGACCTATACACGGAAGTCTGTTCAAACTACTTAGATAATATTTTCATTTATTGAAGCAGGGCATTACCAGCTCATGGAATAGGTGGTGGCAGGCAGACATAATGTCTGGTTTGATCCAAGGGTAAGGAAATGCTTCAGCATCATAATGGCAATTAACAAGAATTTTCTGAGGTGGAAGGAAGAAATGGGGAAATAGCTGAAGTCTGCGCTGTTTACTAATGGGGTGCTAGTACTAGCTGGAGTTTCAACACTTCTACACAGCAGAGTAGCCCTCTTAGTGAGCCATGCAGTGTGAATGAAAGGAAGACTGCCAGGCAATAAAGTGGTTTGGAATAAAGCATTATCAACCCTGTAAATAATGGAATTGAATCTAATATTGTGAGACTTTTTTTTGTTTAGATTTAGAACTGTGAAATAGGTGTTTTGAAGAAGTGCCTTTTTTTTTTTTTATGTACTTAGGTGAGTTTTGTTTGAACTTTTCATATGAATCAAAACCACATTAGAAATGGAGATGGAAGAAGGATGAGGAGAATTAAAAAGGAGGAGAAAGGAAGAATTTTCCTTCATTTTTATATGAAGTCTTCCCGAGATACTAGAAAAAACAAAATAAGCAAAGATCACTTGACTAAACGCAGAAAAAAAACCCATCCCAAACCAAACCCACCAAAACACCCAAACCCCTCAAAGTAAACACCTACACTTCTCTACCTCCCCAATACTGTAATTTTGCTCCCTTACATCTCCCCTTCTTGCTTTTTCTGTGGGTTTTTCCCATGGAAGGGGGAACAGTTAGCTATTTGTGAATAGTATGTATCTTTTTATAAAAACATGCAGTGTTTAGCTCCAGGGATAGTATTTCAATTAAACACATCTGTCAATTTTAGATCTAATCATGACTTAAATATTGCAATTAAGAAACTGCAGTTATTGAGTATTAAATAATTTTCTGTTTTACTGATTTACTGGGTTTAGGTCTTTTTGTAAAACCAATATAGTTTTTAAACCATTTAAGTATATTTCACCTGTAAAACTGAGTATTTGCTTAAGTAACAACAAAAATTTGTCTCCACCTTTTTTATTGGACTTGGTTTGGTTTGTTCAAAGACTTCATGCATTGAAATGTGCTAGTGTATTTTGGCAGTGGAAATGCCAGATTTTAGGCTTATGCAACAGCTTAAATAGTAAAGTTGGAAAGTGCAGGATCATAGGAGAGGTGGTGGTGGTTTTAATTTCATTTATTTATTCACCGAGAGAGGTTCCCCGGTAGTATGCTCTTGTCCACACAATAGTTACTTAGTGAGTGTCAGAAGTTGTAGATATAGTTAGTAGTTTAACAGAAGATTAATACAGCATTAAGCCTTCAATATTTTGGATCCCACTTCAGTTTCCTGATGTGTGGTGGAGTTTTTTTATTGTTGGGTCCCCTCAGCTTTTATTTTAATATTATTCTTGAATAAAGCTGGCTTGTATTTTGCCTGTGCCTGTATCAAATGTCTTTCAGCGTTTACATAAGAGGAATGGCTTCAGACCTTTGGAAAGCATCCTGGAAGCAAATGACAGTGCACTTCTTTATCTCCTTCAGTTACATGTATTGGTCATGTTCCTGTGAAGGGACTGCTTTGCCAGATGTAATGACAGCGAGGAACTGTGGTCACTGACAGATGCAGTGAAAGTCATGGGACTTACATGAATTTCCAATACATTTTGCAAAGTAATCCTGACATTGGATAAAGAGCTAGGTAGAGACTCAAGAGGTGGAATCAGGTCCCCCAATTTTCTGTAAAGTTCCTGTTGAACTTCGTGTTGTGAAAGTGTTATATTTAGGGAGACCAGGAGGCTGACAAGGTTTGTGTGTTCAGAAGGCACCATGGTTCTTGGTCTGATTCTGTTCAGTGTCCACACTGTTACCCTGGGACACGGGTGGACAGTGAAGACTGATTTGCTAGAGAAGCACAGGGCTGTAAAATGTCCTAGTTATCCTCTAATCAAGTGAAATACTACTTCAGAATACTATGTGCAACTTCCATGATATTAATGAAATTAAAGAATATATTTTGTGTGTGTTTTCAGCAAATATTTGGGTATTTATGTACAGTTATTGCAAGCTCAAATTACAGTAGGGGATCTGCACCTGCTGAGGTCAGTTGGTTTTTGTCATTGATTACAACAGGAGATGACTGCATCCCACAATTTCAAGCAATTGCAATGCTAATTATAAAATTTGTTTTTTAAAAGCAGTACTTATGTAGCATCTTAACATGCAGAATAAATATAACAGATTTAGCAGACTTGGAAGTTTTTACAGCTTCTGTGGGACTAGGCTGAACTTGGAAACAATGCTCCAGAAGACACATTCCTTATTGCTGCTTTCCCCAAGTGCCAATCTGTGTTTTGTGTCACTGTAAGTATCAAGGATGCAGGGGACAAATAAGCTGTTCTACAGAAATTCTGCTTGTTTAGACCTTTCTTTTACTCCACTCCCCCCCCTCCCTGCCCTGGGATAATTAATGTAGTTCTTATTTTAAGGTTATAGTCTGCTTCTGGATTCCTTCTTGCTCTCATAGGAAATGTTCTGTGATAGTTGTGTGCATGGAAATAACTTCTTTTATAAAGTTGGCATTGTAAATTAACTGAGACTTTTCCTAATTCCATGCCCTTCTGTAAAAGTCATTTTACTCTGTGTCAATACCTGTGATCCAAGCTGTTGGTATAAGGGAGTTGGTGCTTTAACTCCTCTTTCATCCCTGTGTGGCCACTTTGTGATTAGCGTTTAATGCCTTGAGCTTCATTGTCTGGATTTACCGGTGCCGTCAGTAAAGAGAGCAAAACTTGTGAATTCTAGGCCGCTCGGTAGAGTGTAACAAGAAGCTGTCTTTGTGAGAAGGAAATACAAGCTTGGATCTGACTCTGAGTGTCTGCGTAATAAGTATTTTTCAATTTTTTTTTGGTTGGGTGGGTGGCACTTTTTTTTTTTTGGTAGGGTGATGCTGAGATGACCACATGTTGCTGCTTGCCACTAAAATTTCCTGGCAGCCCTCTGATGGAGCATGCTGCTAGATCTAGGCTCCAGAAATTGACTTCTGAGGAAGAAAAACTCACATTTTTTTCTCCCACAAAAACCCACTGTGTGTTAAAACGCTAAACCCCGCTTTTATCTGTAAGCTGTGCTTCTTAGATATAGATGTGTGTGTGTGTGTGTGTGTGTGTGTGTGTGTATATGTATATATGTATGTATATATATATGTATATATATATATAGTGAGTGCTCTATTTGCTAGGCTGTGTAGAGATGTGCAACAATACGTAAACTTATGTATTTGAATTGCCCTCTGCTGTTGCTACATGACAGTGTGCAGAAGGTAGCAGACACAGTAGAAGGCCTGTGAGGCAGATAATCGAAGTGATTTGCAATATTAATGTTTCTGTAGCGGTATCGTACTTGAAGACAGTCTGTAAATGGACATAAAGATTCTGATATGAATTATAATTATTTTTAAAATGTGTTTTCCTGTTTGATTTGAACATGTACAACATTGCATGTTGTTAGATGACTTTTCTAATGCTCATATGCAATCGTGTGTGTGTGTGTGTATATGTATATATATATGCATGCACACTTAAAGCAATCTAGAGGAGAAAGAGTTTGCAGTTTTTGAATGTTTAGCCCACAAATGCTGAGGTCTTGCCCAGTGCCAGACAGATTATGATCCTGTCTCTGCCTCAGCGAATTGCATACAGCCATTAGAGTGAATTACTGCAGTTGTCATCATTAATGTAGAAGCCTTAGAACAGAAATTAAGACATGTAAAGTGTGTTGAAGCTACAGATGTTAAAACATAGTTAACTGTTAATATCTGGTGGTTGCGTGGTGCTGTTCAAATGTAAACAGCCAGTCTGTTTCAGGGCAGAGTTATTCCTAGTGATCCCTTTATCCTGTGGAATAGAACAGTATTTCAATTTAACAGTTCTCAGTAGTTATATGAAAATTGTGAAGCTGGAAGCAAACAGTATTTTCTCCCATTGTGAGTGGTGAGAGTTTAGGTAGTCAGAATGAAACGTACTGATGTGGCTTAGCTGAGATACCTAACGATGTAAGTGCAAACCAGGGTGGCTGCAAGACACAAAGTGCGTAAAGGTGAAAAAGTATTTACATGTCAGGTAAAGGAGTAAGTGTTCATTTAAAAATGCAATATAGCAGTACTTTCTTTAAAAGGTTGTCATCTTGCAATGTTATCTTTTTGATCACAGAACAGTATAATAAGGCACAAACATTCTAATTCAGTGTGGTAATAATCTGAAAGGTGCCACACGCTCTGAACATGTTCCAAAATGAGAAGCTGAACTGTCCTTTCAGTCCACGTAAAACTAGTTCTGGTATGACTCAAGTCACTGGTTGTTTATCAAATCCACAGTTGTATAGAACAGAACAAATATGGCTCGTGTTGTCTGTGGAGTTTTATTAACACAATAAAACTTGTCTCCTCTGTTAAGATTTCTGGTAACTTTTGTGAATGGTATAATTGGAAAAGGATACAGGAGTGCTACTTGGTTTCTAGCCGTACCTGACATCCTGTTGAGTTTTATTGCTCTATGGTAGTAATTTCTGTAGAAATTCCAAAATATCTTTATTTTCACCGTTCATAAAATTAGATATATTGTGCTTAGTTAAATTTTGTATCAGAATCAACACGATATTGAAGATGAAATGTTTTATTGTACTTCCTTCATCATTACAAGATCAGATTTTTATCATCCAAAGGGAATAGTGACCTTGCCAAGTGTAGGGAGCAGAGCTGGGTTGTGGCATTCACAGCTTTTTGATCTCAAACTGAGAAGCAGTACATGCTTCCATGGGCAGATGCTGACTTCTGTAACACAGCCAGTAATTACAGTGTTACATAGGCAGAGTAGAGCCAGTTCCATATAAATAAAATCAGTAACCAGTACTTGTGGAAATCAGATTTCATCTGGTGTGGCTCTGTACAAAAACACAGAAGCTGCTTGTGGTATACCTGCACTCAGGTTTGAGCTCCCTTCTTGCTTCTGTCAAATTTGAAGGTAAATGTTTGCTTGACTTGGCACTCCTGCTTTAGTTCTCCTGGTATCCATATGGGACCTCTATTTTTAAATGTTACGGAAATTGTGTTGGGGTACTTTCCATAGAAGTAGAGACTTGCACTTGATGTTTTTTTCTTGATGCTGTATTGATTATTGGAATTGTTAGAAGGTATGCAAGATCACTTTTATACCTTCAAATAACTCTGTCTAAAACAAACAAAAAAGCTGTGCCTTAGTGACATTAAGTTAGTGTTGAGGAGACTCAAAGAAACTAAGAGTCTAGAAGATGGCAGGTGTCTCTGTGCTTGCCTTTGTGAGCTTTTTTCCACGTGAGGCTTGCATTTATTTGGAGGCGCTGTGTACATGGCTGACTTCGTTTAAACTGGCATGGACTCAGCCTTTGTAGTTCTTTATGAAATAGGTTGTTGCATTGTCAGGCATCAATAATGCCGTTGTAGTGCACCTGCCAGCTTAGTGAGATATCTAGGAGTTAATATTGAAGAAAATTCAGGTTCAAGTTTAGTTTGATATCAATAACGAATTCTTGGAGGGGAGAACATGGCAAGGAGCACTAACTGAACACAAATCTATGGCATAACTGGTTTAGAGCCTTTTAATTCAGTTTACAGTTTCTGTAAAGTCTATGTACTTAAGACAAATAGTGGTATGTTTATTTAGTTTTTATTTCAATTTCTGTAAATTTGTCCTATGAAAATTAATTTTAATTATGTTAGGATTTATGAGTATTTTATCAAGCATACCTCTAAAATGATATAGTTTAATGTGGTGTTCATTTACATAATTTAGAAGTGAATAGTAAAAGATGCAATTTTGCAGAGATCATCTTTAAAATACTCTGATTATTGGCATCACCAATAACAGCTCAGATGGGGTAAAGCAGCTCTGTTTATAGACATGCTCACACTCAACATAATCTCATGTTCCAAGCTTTTTGTCACTACATTAAAAGGCATTTTTGGCTTATAGCATTACTTTGAATTTCTTCTAAGTAATTTTTTTTCCTTGTGGTATGATGAAAGAAATACCAATTTAATAGTTAAACTTTGTCTGGTTTTGAAAGAGGAAAAAAATGTCCAATTTCAGGAGCAGTTTTGATATCTTTCTGGAAAAGAAAACACAGAAATCTATTCCTTTGATTTATGAGCTTGTGGTGTTAATGTTTGAGCAGATACTGGATATTTGTGGAAATATCTGTAAGTCTTGAAGGTTTTGCAGCTTCCATCACAAAACTGTGTTACTATGGAAAAGTGGTGTTCGCTCTTGACAAGTGTGACACTTAAACCAAGGAATAAAAATAATACAAACCACACAATACACAAACTGAGGAGGGAGTTGTCTGTGCAGACAGTTTGTTGACACTTTGTTGGAAAAGATTTCTCTGATCTGCTTGTTGTGTAGGAACAAAAATACATCTGAATGGGACAGGGTTGTGAACATTTTGTTGGGGATGTTGCTACATATACATACTTTTTCTAAATTGATGCATAGTTGTTACAGGTTCGGGGCCTAAATGTTAGACAGATAGACTGTCCAGGCCTGATGAAATGCCAGTAGCTTGTTAGGAAAAGCAGAATCCAACACTTAAGCACTTTTTTAGAATGAATGCCTTCACAGTTTTCCATGAAGATGCTAAAATGTAAGGTGTGCAGTTCTTGTCAAATTGGAAAAAATAGTGTCTCTTTTTGCTTTTTTTTTTTGTTTTTAAGTTTGTTTTCCAAACATGGATGCAGTGAAGACAAAAATGTGCGGCTTTTTCTTAGCGTAGGCTGTCAGAAACGACACTCATGAAGGTTTATTTCCGCAAAATATAAAAATGTGCTCATGAAATGGATGCTTTCTTTTTTTTTTTTTTTTTATATTTAGAGTTGGCTGTAGTGCAGTTAAGCATTTGGTGCGTGTGTCCCCCCCCCTCCTTCCTCAAGATTTGAGGGCAGGGGCAGCAGTGTTTGCATATAGGGTGGACTCTGGTACACCTCGTGTTGAAAATAGCCTGAGAGATTCTTCCTTTGTTGTCGCTTTCCTAACAGGGTCTCGGCTTAGGGCTCTGAGCCAGACCAGCTCAGTGTGGATGTTGTTTTGGAGTCTTTTGAATGTGGATGTGAAGCAGTTTGTCTGTCCTTTGCTTCTCAAGAATTCTCTTTTTAAAAAACAAAGCTGTAGCTATGAAGTAGCCTATTTGTCCTAAAACTTATGAAAAGGAGGGGGAGGGAGTGCTGGGACCCATCTTTATAACAACAATCAGCCTTTGTAAGGTTTCATTCCAGGCTAATGGCTGGTGAAATTGTTCTGGGTAGTTAAAATGAAATGAAATGAATTAAAGAACATGAAGGAGAGCAAGCAGAATGGTTTATTGCTTTTCTTTGAAGGCACAATAGCTATACTCTGTCTCTTTTTGTTACTCATATCTGTGTGGCGGATATTTAAAGTCAGGGTTTTGAATAGCATGATGGCTAAATGAGGGCTATAAATCGAGGGCTATGGTGCAAAATTCTAGTGCTAGCAAGTACTAAAACACAATACCAAAGAGGCTGGGGTCTAAAATTGTTTTAGACTGATGAATATGCAGACATAAACCCCAGAAAACTATATATTCCCTACCAAAAAACCTCCAGAAAACATTAATGTTCATTTAAAAAAAACCCCCAAAAAAACCCAAGTATTTTCAACACATTAATGCTTTCAGTTTAGGCTGGAATGTCATTGATATTTCCTTAAAAGCCTGAAAATCCATACTTAATAGTTTTAATTAAAAGTGTGAAAAACAGGAAGTTGTCAAATAATTTTATTAATGGGAAAATGAGAAAATGTCAAGAAGTTGGTGTATAGTATTTCAGTCATAAACCTACAAATATAGCCAAAAGAAAAAAAAAAATTGTGTTAGCCTGCTTATAGCAACACAGAAGTTTCCCCAAATGGGATACTGCAGCTTAGAAAGCACCTGGTTTAAGACTGTTGTTACACAGCTGAAAAAATAAAGTGTCATATCAGGTTGGGGTCACGTTTGTCTAAGAAAAACTAACAGGAGGATTTCTATTGTCAACACAGGAGATGAGCAGTATGATAATGGCAAATTATACTCTCTGATCCACCCCTCTGTTATAGAAGTGACTAGAGATTAAAGCCTCAGCCAGGAATTTCATTACTCTTATACATTTTTCACAAAGGCAGTATTTGCAAAAATACTGTTAAAGAAGGTTAGAAATTTTCATGAAAGCGTGAGATCATTTTTGACTGTGTGTGCATGCGCATATATATGTGCGTACTACTATAAGCATATTTAGAGCCAAAAAAGATACGCAGTGCATCTATTAAAATTAGTATATGTCCCTAGGCCTTAGGCTTCATAACGTGGAAGCGGATGTTTGCAAGGATTTAGCTCATGTTATGTGAAAGGTCTGGGGGGTTTTTTTGGCTTTAACTTTTTGTGGGGAGGAGGTGTGTGTTTCAGGACATTAGCATATGAATCTAAACTAAGATTGAAGATAATTTTGATTATTACAAGTTAATAAAAAGTGAAAGGGGGGTGAAGAGTATGGAGCTTGGTTACTTTCCAAACAAAAAAGGCTTATTAACGATACCGGTTTTATTGCCACCTAATTAAGCAAAACCGAGTGGGAACCTCATTTTCCAGCTTTTTCAATAAACAGTAGCTCTCAAGCCTTTTTGTAGTTTCCCTGACAGGCTGGGACCTCTGATGCTTCACAGCTCTCCTTGTTAGTCCCAGAGCGTGCATGGTTGTGTCTCTTCCAGAGAGGTTTTTCTACTTCTAGCTGTTAGCCTTTTGCTGCCCCAGAGGCTGTAAACCTGACTGAATCCAACTGACCTGTTGCAGAGCTGGTGAGGTGCCTTTATGCTCCCGGTTTCTCTCAGGGTTTGCAAACATGTGAGCTAATCTCCGCGGATCCCACTGGAGCTGAAGTTATACGTTGGAGTAGATGAGCACCATCCTTTCCTTGATTGTTGAGGTCACTCAACATAGTGGGTGAGCTTTCATTTTCCTCACCTTTTCTTCCTGCACTTAAATGTCAAGGCATTTCTTCTAAATACTCAAATACTAAAGAAAAAAAAATAGTAGTGACTGTGTCTGTCTCCAGTGAAATGCAGATGTAGCTAATTCACCTTTAAACTAGCTGGATAGGCCCCTTACAGCAGCTGACCTACAGCAGTTCATTGCTTAGGGCTGCAAAACCTGTGGAGAACAAGACATGTCATACTTTGTCAAGCTCCCTCCCGGTATCCTTAGGTTGCTGCCTTACACTGACTGGAGTAAAGCTGCCTTGGTTCTTCATACAATTACGGTGGAGTCACTGTAGTGCGGATACAGTTCCCATTAAACTTATTATGTGCACTCAAAAAAACCTAACCCAAACAAAAAAAACTCCAACCCCAACATAAAATCCCCGAACAAGGTGGGTGGGAGAGTGATGTACTAAATCATGATAGCTCTTGTTCCATTGTGGGTGGACAGCCAAGCTGAAGAATGCAGTGTGCTCCTGGGTGACGCTGTCTAGATCTGCCCATTAGTCCTGAGAGTTGTCCTGTGAGACTGGTGTGATGGGTGGCACCAGAGAGTGGTACCAGAGTATGCAAATATATCCATTTTAAGTGGAAAGCCAGCCAACAGTGGTAATGGTTGCCTTGTCTTTTGCTAAAGGAAGCCTGCTGAAGAACGAAGATGAACCTCCCAAGTCACATTTGGGGCCCACAGAAGTAAGAGCAGATGTAGCATCTGTGACCAGGAAGCTAGATGTGAGCTGAGGTGTGCTCCACTTCATAGACCTCAGCTGCTAATGAACAGTTGTTAGCTTCTCACAGGCAAAGGCTGCGTTAGGATGAGCTATCCCATTTCATCAGTAACAAGTATGATAAGCCTTAGAGCTTTGTTAAAAGAGTACTTTGGGGAGTAGAAGCAGGAATCTGAGTTGTAACCTGAGCATTTTGCAAGCGTGAAACCACTGCACAACTTGTGATAGAAAGCAGCACTCATTTTTTTTATCATGTGTTAAGGAAGTTCATCCATCAGATTTAGGAGATGGATTAATTCCTACCCTGTGGCCTGCTGTGAAATTGCTGTTTGGCATTGCCCATCTATTATTGGAGAACACTTTCTGCTGCACCTGGCTTTGTAGCTCTTTCTTTTTTGAAGAAGTTAATATGCAAGGTATTTATTTGCATGTGCTTTACCATCAATAGGAAGTATCAGTATGTGACTCCAAAACGAGAGGTTGGCTCTGTTGGGTGGTAAGAAGACTGCACGTGTGCCTGCTGCCATTGCTGAATATGAGCATTCGTGTTTCCTACTTGGGAAGCTTTTCAAATGTCTGAAATACGGTAGGTGACTGACATCTGCTTAGGCAGGCACTAAGAAAAGCTTTTTGTAGTTACACATTTAAAACTTTGAAAAAACAGTAGATGTGTGTCCATGAAAATATTTATTACATCCATATGAAATGGCCCATTTTTTACCAGCTGCTAGTGTATTTCCATAACGAGCATGTTACATAGGGATTGTGTTTACTTTAATAAAATTCTTCACTGCTTCACCCTGATTGTATCTGTTCTTGGATAAGAATAGTTTGCAGGGCAAAATGAATGAGTGGCTTTATGCATAATACAAGAGTATCAAATTAATCAAAATGTAAGGTGCTTTCTGCATTTTAACACTGACTAAATGTTTTTCTTGCAGAAGTTAGTTGAGTTGACTGAAAAAAAGATTGTTATATTAAAATGTGTATTTTTTTCACCCTTTAAAAACCATTTGTCTTGTTCTTTCTAAAAAGAAACCCTCTGCCCCAGCACATGCAAATCCTGTTAAGATAATTTAGCTATGGGAAGAATGCAGTGCTAGAGTGTACGTCTGAGGCTTAAATGTGACATTGGGAATCTGTGACAAATACTGAGGGATAGTGAAAATCAGAACAGTCACTCATCAGTTTGGTTTCTTGGGTTTCTAGCCTGATTCTTATGAGTGAAGGACAGTTAACCTATTAAACCAGATTGTTCTCTTCCAGTTTTCATTGCAGCTGAAAGCCATTGCTGATATTATGAACAGCTAGTGGTGGAAAACTGGAGCCATTTCACACTTGTGTGATTTTTAAAAAAGAAATAAAAATGAATAAAAAGCCTTATACAGACTACCAAGCAACCAGTATGGTAGGATCCTACAGTTAGTGGTACCCTTCTGTAGTGTAGCACTGCATAACTGACACTTTCATTTTGATTAAGTAAAATCCTTGGGGGAAAAATGCAGGTAGTACATGGCTTAGGGTCTTCACCTCTTCCTTTTTTTTCTTCATATGCTGTGGATCCTCTTACAACTGTTCTTTGTTCAGAAACAAAAAAACCCCAGGATGTTGCTGCTTGCTTCCCTGAAGTTGCTTGCCATATCGTTAGTACAGCTGCTGTCTGGTTTGTAAACCAGTAACTTTGAGGTGTTAGGCTGTTTTCTGTTCTCACTGTCCTGAGCCATTCAGAGTTTTCATCTGTTTTACTGCTGAATTTTGCATGGATAAGAACGGCATTGCCAAAAGACTTTTCTGTTACGTTTTTACTGTTGATTTGTACGTTTCGTCCGAGTTTGATAGTTTATAACTAAGGACAACTGTGATGTGCTGTTCAGTGTTAACATTTTTAGACTATGGTTAAAGTCACTGATGAATTTGTGTAATAATGCCATGAGTTTACAGAAACTTAATACAGAATAAGGAACTTAGAATATTGATCTTTCTGGGTTATTACATTTGCTTTTAAAGGTAGATGAAGCATTAATACCTGAGACTGCAACATTGATCATAACATTGTCACTGTAAAAGCCTAATGGCTCTCAGTTTACTTCAGAGATAATATAAAAAGCAGCCTACCTTTAAATCAGGTGATTAACTTGCTTCTCCGTGCTGAGGCTGGAAGAGCATTTCCACTAAGTTTTAACAAAGAGGAGATTCACAAGATCTGCTTCCACCACACAGTGGGAGTTTGCCAGTGATGGTGATGTGAATTTTTGAGTTGCTGAGCATTTCTCAGGTGGGCTTCCCATGATGAATACTCAGCCTGTTATTAGGTGATGTGCTGTGTTGAAAACCAGTTTCAGAAAATAAGATTGAGTTGTGTAGGAATAGAGATATTTCCAGTTTTTGTTTTCACAAATATTTGTGGTGTTTTGTTGGAAAACTGACTTGGAAATGTCACAGGTAGGCAGTGATGATGATTTTGGGGTATCCAGTTGGGCATCTGTAGGGCAAAAAGTGTTGAGAAGATACCTTTTGAAAGTAAGGCCTATTTTCAGTGTTGCAAGTGTTTTTTATGAAAAATCATTGTGTGAAGGTGAAAACATTTGGTTTAGCTTAATTATATAGGTCTAATTCTTCAATGATTGTTTCAGTTTTGATACCCTCAGTAGGTTCCCACACTTCAACTGTCTTTCAGAAGTTCTATTTTTTGATTTCAACATAAAGGTTATATGTGGTTGTTTTGATTGCTGTGTTTAAAATATAAAAAAATTCTGAAAGCCTTTCATAACAGTCTGAGAGTTAAATTTAAAATCTAAGTAGCTTTAGAAAATAGATGTCTAAAGCAATTTTGACAGAAGCGGCAAATACGAAATTTTTATAGTATCTGTTCAGGAATGTGAAGAGAGCTGTGTATTAATACCTGATTCTCAAAGGCATCTCCCACTCCTTTCTGCCATTTCTTTTTTTTATTCCTTGTGCTGTTTGCCTTTTTGATAAGTAAATGTAATGAATTTAGGGAGTTCTGGGAGGATGGAAAATGAAAGGAGTTGACATTTAGTACTGGTAGTAATATGTATTTTGTACATAAAACCTTGAATTAAGATGTTAAAAGATCAAGAAGAAGTTAATGTGACACAGGATTTGAAAATGGTTAATAAACAAATACTGTGGAGGGTTCATGATTTCCCTTCCCCTTTTTCCTCATCCTTTGGAGTCCTTAAGGTACCTGACAACCTTTAAGGTTGGGTGTTGATTTCTGAATCTAATAATGTAGTAAAAATCTCATAAAATAAAAAGGTCTCACAGTTTAAATTTTTGGGGTTGTTTTTTTCTTCTGCCTTTAAGCAGTTTAGCAGAAAGCAATTAAGAGAGCTCATTCTACTGGCTAATCAAAATCATAAACCAAAACACAAAATAAAGGCAAAGTATAAATTAGTGCTACTGAAAAAATGCTCCCAAACCAGCTGTGCTTACATACATCAAGTTTACATTATTAACTACACCATTTCTCCAACCAGTATGTTGTCAGCACAGAGGAATGAAGCCTTCATCTTTACCCATTATTCCCTTTCATAAAAACTAAAATAACTTCATCATAAAATAAGATGGAAAATAAGGTCACATAGATGCACTATTGAAAATGTGCAGTTTCATTCAAATGTATTTGTTTAAAAAAAAAAAAACAACCCACGGTGAAACTGAGTTTGAAGAGTTTGTTTAAGAAGAACTGCAGAGCTTGCTGAGGATAAAGATGAAAAATGTGTGCACGAGGTGGTGGTGCTGTTAGCCCCCGTGTTGGGGCTGACAGATCAGCCCAGAAGTGGCATCAGGGCAGGGAGACATCAGCTTCAGTAATGGAGAGATGTCTGGTGGAAAGATTGCTCTATCACGGTGATGGGTTCCTCACATGTTATAAATCTAAGATTGTTCTTCCCTGCTGCAGAAATGAGCAGCTCTTTCTCCTTCCTAGAATGAAATGTCGGATAGAGAAAGGAACAGATATGAAAACGAAAAGTGAGGAAAGTTATCTTTTTAACATAAATCTCTTGTGGAAACAGTATCAGACCCATTAGTGATTTGAAAAACAGCACTGTGCCAATCTTCTCCCTACGTATAGAAAGAAACAAGCTACTTTATGGTATCTCCTCTCTCCCTTCCTCAGTGCTTTTAATCTAGGTGCAATAGCAATGGACTGCTCTAAATTCTGTGTGGGAAGTGAGGTCCAAAGTGCTGACAGCTCAGGGAGCCGCTGCCTGTGCAGCAGTGAAAAGTTGGGAAATGGAGGTCCCGCACACTGTCTGCCGACTGTGATGAGGAGGGAGTAAGGTGTGGTTGTCCAGTCCCTCCTGCCCCAGAAGGGAGGCTCACAATCAGCCATTTCCAAAGAGGACCCAGAAGCAGCCAGATATGATACTGTGGCGAGCGCTTGCCAGGGACTTGCTTCTCTTTTGGGATGTCTTTGAGAAATTTGAGGATTAGCCCATGGCGTCTAGGCACTGCCTATGAAAGCTAGCTCTGAATACAAGCAAACTTGTTTACTTTTTTTTTTTCTCCCCGTTGCTGCCATTTTTGCATACTTTGTGTAGCTTTATTTCATCTTGTGTTTGGTATGAAGAAGCCCTTTACCAGGGTTTGCTTTAAATCCTTCTGAGTTTGTTTGGAATGCTTTGGGAGTCCTGAAAATAATGCTTGTGGTTATGTTTTTCTTAGATGGAGGCAAAGCTGGTGAACTCCGAGGTTTTTGTTGCCCTAGTAAGCAAGTACTTCAGATTCCTCTGTAAAGACAGATACACAAACATAACCTAAATTAATTTATCTTGGGAAATTTATACGGGCTTTGGTAAAGCTTAGTTAGCTTGTCAGTATAGATTTCATAGCAGGAAATACAGAAATTTAGATGTAATCATTTATCTAACTTGCAAAGGGGAACCTGAAACAAAATTTGTTATTAAATATAATTCAAACCAGACAGAAAAGCAGATAGTTAGATCCAATGTAATGTGGTTTTCCGTGGGTATATTGTGTTATGCTGACTTGATAACTGTGTTAGATAAGATTACTGATTTTCTAGACATAGGAAAGGCTGCCTCTGCTATGTGGGCTTCTGTAGAGCATGTAGTATAGGAAATTCCTGGGGAGGCTGGTAAAAATGGGGAAAAAGTCAAGTATGTAAATTGTAATTTGTAATTATTAGGCTTAAGGAAGGTTACCAATTGAGTTTTCAAGGATTGTTTTGTGGCTGATCTCATTTAATATTTTTCATGATCACCCTGGTGAAAAGAGGGGGCTTGTGGTAATGCTGTTTGCTGATGAAAAATGTAAGAAGATATTGTCAATATATAGGAGAATAAAAAAGACAACTTGGGGACTTGAAGAACTGGAGTAATAGAAACAGGATGAAAATTAGTGAGTTGTAAGGCTAATAATTCCCTTAAGACGACTGCTAGATCTGAAATACTAAGTCAGACAAAATAATGTAGTTGCTTAAAAGAAAAGACTTTAAAAGACACTGAGAAAAGGAATGGTAGAGACAAGTGAGAGAAAGCATCTGGTTCCTATTAAAACCCAGATGATTAAAGTTGTTCTAGGTATGGTCTTGCCGGTGCCCTGAAGAAAGGCATCAATACTTGTGTCTTTACAGGAAGCTACACTCTTACTTTATCTAGATAATTCTTGTTACCTAGAATTATATTTGGATTTTTATGCTCTGCCCGCATTGGTGACTTGCTGTCAGCCTGCAGTTGATAACAGATGAGCTATTCCTCAGTGAAGGCAGTGGAAAGCCTCTGAAAGAGCTTGGAGCATTCTGTTAAAATGGTTGTAACTCAACCTTAACTACTTTTATCCATCTTGTTAAATGTTTTCAGATATGTTTCCTTACTGTTTTTTCTTCACTACGTAAAAGTTTTTCTGCCTTCTCTGAACTGTGTATCCTGTCTCTTCCGTTTTAGTCTCTTAATCAATTATACTGTCACCTAATGTTTCAGATTCTTGTGCCCCTTTTCATTTGTTCCTCTATTTTCTCATTTGCATTCTACATATTTACTTTTACATAGTACTTTATCTTTTTGTTTGTGTAATCTGTATGTTCTGACTTTATTATGAGCAATCATTTGAATCCCTTCTGTGCCCAGTGGGATGCTCGGTTGTGTTAGGCATTGCACATACACAATCTTCTGCCTCTGGACTAAACCTTACAGTCCTCAGTAACCTTTGGGTTTTGGGGGGCATTTTTTTCTTTTATCTGTTCAATCAAAGAGAAGAACAAGCTAAGCTTGATGAGCGTTAGAGTGTTAGCACTGTGTTTTTTATCTTGCCTTCTCATTTCTACCTGCAAGAGAGGAATTAGTATTCAAGTTGTAGTGAAATGAAGGGCAACATTCAAATCAGACAGCACCCCAGGAGGGTGAGGCCATGCTTTCACAAGCAAGCTGTTGGTTCTTGTGGCTGAAGTTGCACAGTATATAACTAAAGTTTTTAAAGGGATCCAAGCACTTGCAATTTAGTGAGAATCATCTGAAAAAGGTTCCTCAGAGCAATTCAGCATATGAATATAGGTGCAGGGAATGGAAAAAACAGTGACAAGATGATTGGTGTTGGAAAGTACCTCTGGAGTTCTTGCTATTGAAACCCCTGCTGAGCTAGGGTCACCTATAGAAGGGTGCCTAGAACCATGTCCAGACAGCCTTTGGAGATCTCCATTACATTATCTCAGTTACTCTTGATCTTAATCTCCCCTATTTATTTGACAGTGCATATAGTTCAAATAATTCATAGGAGAGGAACAACCCCAGAGGTTCCTCTCCCATGGAGAGGAGGGGAACATCGTTCTCCCTTATTGCTTTTTTCCATGTTTTCAAGGAGTAAGTACACTGAAGTATATTGCCCCTGCATTTTGCAGTGACTGTTGTATGATTTATGCAATTTCTCAAAAAAAAAAAAAAATCCCCCAAAAAGCCTGAAAGAGTGACTTAGCCCTTGGTGACTAGGAGTTTACATGTGTTCTTTTCCTGCAGTTTTATTGTATTCTATGCTCTAAGCTACATGCAATGAAATTATCTACTGTGAAAATAATACGGATATCTTATTTTAAGACTTGACTTTGGAAAGTTGTGCTTGATTACACCACTTGATTTATTGTTTAGGAACATTCCAATAGTTTGTTCAAACTTCCAGTTTCTCAGCTGTCTATTTATTGTCCACTCTGTTCTCTGCCCACTGCTCCTTTTGGCTGTAGCACATAGGACGCTGGCTATTATTTCTCTTCTCCTCTGTGTGCCTGAAACTGCTAAAACTGAGGATAGCAGATGGGTAAGTGGATAAGAAATGGTGAATAGTAAACATTAGTTTTCATGTTTTGTCTTTGTAGACAATTATTTTGCAACCACTAATGTAACTTCTGAGATTTACAAACAGATGGTGGTTGTTCAGATACTCTGGAAGGAAAGCAGAACTAGACTGTTTTATTCACCTCTCTGCTAACCTTTGTTGTTGTAGCTGCTCAGCCTTCTCTCTGCACGGTTCCTTTCTCACCACCTTTGGGAGGTTTTCCTGCTCTTCCCCCCAACTTTTCAGGTTAGTAATGAAGTGGTGTCCTCCCATAAAAATGTCATAATCCTGGAGTGATTTAAAGTGCTTCTGGATCCAAGATTGATGACACAAGAAGTAGTTTGCTGTAATACAGTTAAAGGCATCATGGTCTAGTTGCCAGAACTAGGAGTCAAGGAACTTAAGTCTCATTGCTGGCCCTATAAATGATTCTTGTTGTGACCTTGGACAAATCACCTAATCTCTTTGTGCCTCTGATTTGCTGGTTGTGAAATGGGTATACTACTGCTCACGTAGCTTCATCAAGCATAGTGTGAGGAGTGCTGTGTACAAAATAAATTTGCCATGAGGGGACAGCTTAAGTCTATAAATTCCATATCAAGTAAAATTTATCTGCTTATCTGAGTTTATCTTTACTGGGAGCCTCGAAACAGAAGCGCATAAAATTCTGTGTGATCTTTCTCATCAGTCTTGGCTATTTCAGGATCTCACCCTTTTCCTGTCCTGGAATCAGACACTTGCTTCCCTTGCAATGTACATTTTCATTTTAATCCACTTGGTGTATTTTTCAAATTTATAGTGCCTGTTAAGAAAGCAGGTTTGCCCAATGGGCCAGTTGCTGTGTTTTAAAGAACGTATTTATTATATAATCGATTCCACTTTGCTGTTCTAATATTCAGCGAGGGTTCATTTTTCCACAGTTATGAACCTGTCTTGTGCTTACATCCTGCATGGGAATTGTATACGTAGACTCCCTCTATTGACCTGTCAAAGGTAAAAAAGCAAGGAGGTCAGATGAAATACGGCCAGTCAGATTTTGTAGGCAAATATAACTCTCTTGATTTTTGTTACTTCTTATGGAATTTGTTTGGTTTCAACAGCTGAAGATTTTAAGAAAAAAGGGGTTAATATTATAATTTTCACAATAAGTATGCATTTGTCAGCAACAAGTACTCCTGATGAATGTTACTTACCTTGTGCCATGGAATCGTTGTAGCTGTCTTTTTAGCTGCGTGAAGGTAAAATGTCTCCCTTCTCTTTTGTTCTTTGTTAGTAACTTACTGACTAGTCTCTTGGAAGCTGTAACCACACATTTACGCATAAGCTTCTGTGTAATATCTATTTTGCTTGTCTTTTAAATAGATTCCAATTTTTTAAAAAAAGTAAACTCAGAAAAGGTCCCTGTGTTGGTGCTAGCAGCTAGGAAGCTTCCATGATCCTCCAATTGGAGGTGCTTTTTGTTTCTTGGAAAAGACTGGAAGTAGATAGGAAGGAAATTAGATACAGTATTTGAAGGCTTATGTTCAATTCTTTGTATCAAACAACTTAATAACAGAATTTAACCTAATATAAAATTATTTTCCTGGTCTATTAAGGCGGTTCTGTCTAGACTGTAGAAAAATTTTATTACCATTTAACCTCACCGTTTGAGTCGTCTTCACGTTTTCTTTTAAAAGATGTATTAAAAGGAACATACCAGACTGAGAATGGACATGACATTCAGGTTTAAAAACGGAGTGTTTAATGGAATCATGAATAAATGGAAACAGATTTGTCTGTCAAAAATTAAATAGGAGTATTCTTTGATTAATATCAAAATCTAATCTAAAATAGTTTTAGCCATTTCATACAGGTGACATCTGTGCTTAAATATAATTTCCTCTCCCTGTTCTGGCATGACTGTTAATTACTTACTCAATGTAGTTCAACATTTAGTTAATAAATATGTCAAGCTTTTACCATGGTGTTCTTTTTGCAGAGTTGTGAATTTGCAATTAGTTTTAGATTTACTACATGGTGACAGACAGTGCTGTATAAATAGAGGTTAAACACACAATTTACATATTAATTTCATGATTCATTTATTCAATGATTTATGTGGATATAGATTGTATTTAATCTCTGTGCTGTAGTTGTTTCAGGCATGACGAACAGAATCACTGTACTGGTGGAGAAGTAATGATGTCTGTATTGAGCTACAGAAGGCAAAGAGGAAAAATAAGAGATTTTTGAAACCAAATTATTCATTAATCTCAATACTTTTTGAGAGGCTGGTGAAAAGCAATCATAGGTTTCTAAAGCGTTTATATATAGACACTTAGACATGTGTACACATGCACATACATATACACTGAAGAGTTTGATACTCCATCTTGTCTCTATAATAATGCATATTATCATTAGGTAACGGTTTGTGCCCAATTCTGTTAACCCTGGAAGCCAGGAGATTAGTCACCATCTTCTCGTTCTAGGGCTCATACTGCATGTGGCCTATGACTGTCTGTGTTTCAGACTTATGTGCATGTGTGCTTAAAATTAAATGTATGCTACGTATTGACTTCAAGTCTATACATCTATTTTTGTGGTCAAAACATTTGCAGTGGCTCTCTCGTCATTTATTACAATGCAGCTCCAATATTTTAGGTGATTTTAAAAGGGAGTTTAATGAATATTATTTTATCTATCAGTGTATTACAATTTTGTCTGTTCTAGTTGAAGGGAAGAAAGAAGTATTCATAGGTGAAATGAGAACTTAAGAAAATTCTCTGCATGCTCCCATTTTGTATTTACCTTCTAGATAAATGGATATATAAATTTAGAGGAAGTTCATTGTAAACGTAGTTAGGTTTATAATTACTTAAGCTCACACACATGTATTTGAATGTACTAATTTAAAGTATGTTTTTGGTTTAGTATCATTTTGCTTTCTACCAGTTGTGAGAGTATAAAGGCCTCAAAGGTAGATCTTTGACCTCATTTAGCAGAAATGGACTTGATACACTTCAAGCAGTATTGAATTAAAATGTATTTCCTATTTTGATGTTGTGCTTGGTTCCTGTTCCCTTGCAGTACTACGTGTGTAAATCTTGCATGCCTCTTTTTCCAAGTCTTTTGTGATAAAAGGGGGAGGCTCCACCTTCAACATGTTTTCCTAATACCTCTAGGCAAACAGTGATTTAGCACAAAAAAAAAAATCATAATTGAAACAAATAAACCAGGGTAGTTGAAAACAGATCAAGAACCTGAAACAAAAGACATAATTACTCTTTTAATTCATTAACATAAATGGCACATTATTAGCTGCTTTTTGAAAAGATGGGGACTACTTCTAGGAATGTTCTAGGTACATCCTTGGCTTCTCTCAGGCCCTGCTGTGCTGAGCCATCCTCCTGACACCTTCATATATATTTTTCCACATATATTTCAGTAGATTGTTTTTGGAAGAATGCTTTGATTTTTTTTTTTTTTTAAAGGACTGAAAAGAGCTACTGATTAGGTGAAAGTAATGTATGAATGATATTTTTCTTCTGAGATAACTAGGTGATGGAGTACTAACCACTGTCTGTCCAAAACGCTTCAATTTGAAAATTTGGGGAGGGGGGGGGGAGAATCCCATTTTGCTGTAAGGAATTGTAGCAGTGTGAGTTGTCTTCAGTCATTGAGCAGTGCCATCTAGAGTATACCCATGGGGGAAGATTCACACAGAAACCTCAGGCTACCTTCTCTCCTTTGAACAGAAATTAAAAGAAAAAACAATCTGGATTTTTTTTTTTAAATTAAATGTCAAAGAAGCTGCATGGGGACAAATTGAAAACTTTAGTCTCTTCCTTATATCCATTCTTTTTCTCCCACATTTTTTCTGTGAATTTTTATTGTGTACCTAAGTATGCAGATGTGTGCAAGCACATGCGTTTTAGTAGTATTTCCATTTACTTACCTGGAAAGAGTTGCAGAGTGTGTACTGAAGCAGCCATTTCTGCTTTCTAAACAGAGTCCCTGAAATATGTTAGTCGAGGCAGGGAGCAGGAACCTCACTTCTAAACCCCTTGAAAGTGTAATGTGCTGAGTAGCTGACTGCAGGGAGCAGGTGTCAAACAATATTTAAATGACATTCTCAACAAAATAAATATTGAGCTGCCCTGTCACTTTGGTGGGAGAATAATCTGCTCAAAAAAAAATCCCATTCATTGTAAACTGCCTCTGACATTTGTTCTTCAGGAATTATTTGCAGTTTATCTTCTGAGCTAGAGCCTTTTATCAGCACAGCAGTTGAACTGCAGTGCAAAAAAAAAATGGTAATTGAGTATTTTATCAAACGCTTCCAACAAAACGGACTTTGCAAGTCGTAAATGAAGATTAAAACCATTGTTGGCAGGGATGAACAAATTGGAATGATTTATTATCCGAAACATCAATATGTCACTGCTCAGAAATGAAATAAAAAGAAACAAACAACTGCCCCCCCTTCCCCTAAAATGTGCACTTAGTCTCAGCCAAGCGATGGAAGGTAAATACATGTTTTAATTATTTGTTTAAAAAAAAAAAAAAAAAAAAAAAAAGAAAGCATCATCATAATGGCACAGCTGCTGTGGGACATTATGTGAGGAAAAGAGACAGTAATAAGAGAACTGTGTCAAAGGAAAGCAACTCTGAATGTGTACTTCAGCTCTCCTGATTACAGAAGGAAGATTAAATATTATAAATGGGGCAATTTGACAAAGTGGATTTACTACTTGTGTTTAACACCTAAAGAGCCAATGTTTTTAAAAGGGACCTTGTCTCACTTATGTGAAATGGCTTCAAAAATAATATGAGTGGAAAATATGTTGCAAAATGGTCTTATTAGAGTATATAAATAATTGAGTGGTCAGGAATAAAATAAGCCAATCTGTTATGAGCTCTGTATCAGTTTCAAATTGCAAAACTGAGACCATGGGAAGAGTCTTACGAAGATTATAGGGCTTAGGAGTTTTATTTTCTGTATATGTTCATAAAACGGGAAGCTATATAGGTTTGATCTAGGGACTTGTTGACCCTGCTTTGGCAAAAATAGCTCTCTTTAATAATGCAGTTGCTGTCTCTATGGTGAGTAGCCCAGTAGGCATCAGTAGGCTATCAGGGTTAAGTAGCGAGGCCGTGTTATTACTTCCCTTGCCCCTGCTTGAAAACTTCATCATGTAGACACCGTGTAGACAGCCTGTGCCCAAGCACAAGGTTCTCAGCAGCTCGAGGGGGTGCAGGTGTGTCTTGATGGTGTTACAGTAGTGGTTCTTCTCAGCCAGGAGCTGGCACATACTGGGCATGCCATGGTGGGCTATCAGCTGTGGTCTGGAGCAGGCAGGCGGTGGCTCTCCGGGGATCCACGCTGCTTGTTCAGCCTCGACACTACAAGGTATCAGAAGCTTAGGTGTGCTTAGGGAAGTTGGGATTTTCAGAAATTTTAATACACATTCGAGCAATTTCTAATGTCTTATGGCTCTTAATCTCATGCAAACTATGACTTGTGTTTCCCAAAGATTTGTGATTTGACCAAATTTAGGGCCACTGCAAAAATATTTCCAGGCACATTTCTAGTCCCTACTAAAAAGAATTGTAGCATTTCCAAATAAGACACTCAGTTTCAAAGTTTTGACATTGAAAAATACTCTTTGACAGAGGTTGAGTTTTTTCACAAATTCACTTTTAAAAGTGAAATAATTTCAATCTCCAGTATTTAAATTGGACAGAATTATATAACCAGTTGATCTTGTATATGAATGATCTTAATATGGCATTTCTAATTATGGAGAAAACCATTAATGGATTTATTGGAAAGAAAGAAAACATATGTTGGAAGATTGGGATGGGTGCAGTTTTTTCTTAGTATTTAAATGACATAAAATTAGAGAAAGTGGTACGAATACAATCTGAGAAATATTAGTTTAAAACCATTTCATCCCTGTTTCTTAAATCAGGCACAATAAAAAGGTTCTGCTTGGATCCTTAGTTTATAAAAAGATCAAAATGACTGGGGAAAATTTTTTTCAGGTAGTTTACCACCTGCCGTTTCCATTTCTGAATCAAGATAATCAGACTTGAAACTTTTTGTAAGCTCATGTATGTGGAGCCATACTCTTCACATCCTCACTTCCTTTAATTTTCTTTCTCTTCTGTCTCAGTAATGTGTTTTTGTATTGAGCACAATTTTTTTAAAGAAAAAAATAAGGTGGAAGAAAAGAGTGAAAGGTGCTGTTCTGACAGCAGGTTTACCACTGCTACTTTATTATTTAAATGAGAGATAAAATTTATGCACTAATATTTTACATATTGTGGGGTTTTTTTGGTATTGTATAAAGGAGGCAATTTAAAAACAGAAGAAAAACCTCAAAACCACACACGGAAAACCAAAACACTAATTAAAGCATTTTCTTAACTTTAAAAATAATTTCTGAATCAAAACTACCTGGTTCTTGTCTCTTCTGAGCAGTAGAAGTCTGTGTTTTCTGGAGACAGGAGACAGCTGGAGAACTTCATCTCACTATGCTGGAGCAGAAAATTGTGTCAGAAGACTTGACTATGTGCTGTCTCATACCTTGTATGCAAGGGGAAAAAAAAACATGGGCGAAGGAGCATCAAGCTGATTCTGAGGGATTCATGCTGGTTGAACTAGTCATAACTGTTAAAATGGACAGTGTGAATATCCTCCAGGTTCATGCTTTAAAAGAGGACAGTTGGTCCTGAGAATGCCCAGTTCCAGAGAACGTCTTAATGAATTGTTTTTCCTTCCTCATAATTCCTGAGATGGCACAATGAAGATAATAAATCAAAAACTTCCTTGGTGGTAGTAAATCTTGTTCCTAAGCGTTCATTAGGAATGTCAGATATCGTTGCTTTTAGGTGGATTTTTACCAACCGTGATAACGGGGGAAGATGCACCAAGTCTGTGTGAAGCTGTATAGCAGTGTAGCTGTCTTTGGGGAAACTTTCATAAATTTTCAGGTTGAAGTGTTGGGCCGGGGTGTTGGTAACATGCTGGTCACGTGGGGCCCCCGCACACGGTGCAGCAGTTCGTCTTGCATCCCGAAGAGCTGTCTCCAGTGGAGTTTGCAAAATCAGTCTTGGTGTCCCAGCTGTCATCCTTTGTGCTTTGCTGATATTTTTAAGACATGACTAGCTAGTAGAGGATTAGCTCAAAGAAATATTTGTCTAAACTTTTGAAAGGGTGGATACGGTAAAGCCTAAGAGTGAGTGATTAAACCTTTCTGTACATTTTTCCAGTATAAATGTTGCTGTTTAACTGTTATCAAAGTTTGCACATGTGTTTTTCTTGTGTGTATTAAAGAAACAGGCCCGTGTTCGTTAAATGCGACATTTTACACTCATTTAACAAGGTTCAGATGTGTTTATGCCCAAGAAACTGTTTATTTACTTTCATTTATTCTGAATGTTTTATCTGAGACAATGACACGTATTACATGTGTGTTGCTTACATCACATTACTTGAAGTTGCTGGTCCTTGCAAGCTGAAGGAGCTTTTTTCTAGCACAAGGCATCAGGAATCTGTAGGTTTTTTACTGGAATGTTTGGAACTTAAATAGATGAATGTGCTTCTTGTGGCAACCTCCTTTCTGTGGAGAACAAATTTGCCTTGGAAAAATAAAACCGCTGAAAAAACGTTTGTGATTTTCTTGTAGAATTGCAGTGTTCTCCTCACAGCTGGAGTGTCTTGGCTTAAATCCTGTGTTGGTATGAACTCTGGATGTGCCACTGGCATGATGTAGCTTCTCTTTACTGACGAGAAATCATGGCCCTCGAGAGTCTTTTTGGAGGCTGCTTCATGATTCTCAGGAGGCACTGAAGGGGTATTTGCAAACATATATTTTCTTTTTATTCCCCTTCTCCCCTCCCAAGATATTTCTCTGTAAAGTAACCAAGAATGAAATACTATAGTCTTAAGATTTGTGACATACATGGAGTAAAACCCCATAGATTAATTGTGCTTGCCACTTCTGTATGTTTCTTGAACGCCGTTTTTAGTTGAAGTACTGCTTTCTCTTTTTATGTGTCTTTCGCAAGAGGCATATTGTGTATGTCAAAACCAGGCATTATAGTTTATGATAAAGACAATATTTCCCAATCAGAGTGGTCTGCCATAATATGTTAGTACAACCTTGACTTTTTAACTCTCTATCAGACCCTACAGAAGATAATTTGTTCCATCTGCCTACAAAAGCAGTTTTTAAAATACATGTATTTTGAAGGAGGAGTCCACCCTGTTCTTGCTATTTTTGAAATGTTTTTGAAGCAAAACAGCTCTATAGATTGTTTGGTGAGATACTGAGCCCGTTTCTGCTCCAAAAATTAGATTCCCGAGTTGTATAGAGTACTCTTAATGTGTTGTCTGGTCATTCTTTTAACTGAGAAACTTAAGAGATTTGTTAAAGATAGATATCTCCTGCTGTTCCTTTATATTGCTGAGGATATAAGTGAATAGTTTTATCATTTGAAAAAAGAGTTTAATTTCTCCATCTGATACAGCTGCTTATATGCTTTTACTGGTTTGATTATTAAATGTCCTCACCATTAAACTTTTAAGTGGAGGAGAAGAGGCTTCAAAGTGCTGAAAATGTGGGGGGAAACACTACTGAAAAATATAAAAAGAAGGAAATTACTGTGCCTGTGGGAGGAGAAGGCAGAGTGGGAGGTGCCAGGGGAATTGAGGGGAGACTACCGGTGTACAGGTTGTGATGTACCTGACATTTTATATCTGTAGCTTGGTAAGTGTGTGTAATTAATAGCGGAAGTAGGAACAATTTCCATGTAAGCTAGGCACTGGGAAGGAAGCATGACATGGGTCACATGCCTTTTTTTTTATTATTTTTTTTTCTTTTGGTGCCTGTCAAAAGTTGAATTTTTGTTAGATTGATGTGATGGTATTGGTACCAATTTTAGCAGCATCAGAATCCTCTGCAGGAAATGCTGGTCACAGGCTCTCTTCCTTGACATGCTGTGTGCAGAGCTAACATACATTTACAGACTGATCCTTTCCATAGCAACTGTGAGTTGTTGTATCTACCATGTTGTTGCTTCTGAGTAAACCTCTGACATCATATAAAGAGTTCTAGATATCTTTCAGTACCTTGCAGTAAAGGTGATCCCTGGGAATTGCTTGCTGAATAACTCCTTGTTATACTGTACATCACTTTCATTTGTTGTAATAAAGGTGGAGAGGCTGTGTACCTTATGTACAATGCTGGTTGGAAGTTTGTTTAAAACATTATGTTCCAGAGCCATTTGGAGTTCAACAGAGATAATATTCCATCTTCCCCAATTAAAAAAAAATAAAAAATTATCTCCAGTTACATAATATTAAGGTTGGAAAGTAAAGCTCTTAGTAATTGGGCAAATGCCAAATTTGGGAAATACAACCTTTTTTCCTATACTAGTTACACAAATGTATGCTACTTTTTTTTTATTAAACTACTCTTTCACAGATTCCTGAGTTACATGTAATGTGTTGAGGTAAACAATGTCTATGGAAGTTGGTGGGCTTCAGGAGAACTGACTCCAGTGTCTGTTCTGTACAGCTTGGAAGAGAGGGCAGGAGGGCTGTCTTGCAGAACGAGCCCTCTGGAACTGGTGCAGAGATGAAGGCAGATTATGAGTGGTCATCTCCATCCAGAGTTGGTCCTAGACCTCATCAGAAATAATTAATCCCTTAGCAACCATACTTAAAATAATTTTTGTGGTATATATCACAAAAAAGTCCATGCTGCCTCACATTCTGAGCTGCTAGTTGCTTCATTGTTTGGTTAAAGAAATGTCTTTGAACACTGACAAAGACTTGCTGATTAAGGAACATCTTGGCTCTAACCCTATAAATGTCTTACATTGTAGCCATTTCTCTATAATAAATTGGTCATATCATAGAATTAGAGCAGTTTGACAGGCCTGTGTATGGCAATTAATCTTTGTCACCTTTTCTCTGTTCATAAATTTAGTGTAACAGTTTACATGTTGGTATGGATTTCATTGGTATCCTGGAGAAATTTAAATGGGTGAAGTGTAACTTACTATCCCACCTATACTATCCCACTTATAGCAGCTCTCTATACCACTGGCTTAAACTATATAGGGAGAATAACATCAAATTAGCAAGGCTTGAGGTATTCTATTAATAGTATCAAAGTATGTTATGCTCGCTGAATATAAGGTAGCTTTTGGTTATATTTAGCTCTTCTGAGTCAACATCTTGTATCAAGTTCTAATATAATATGTAATAAAAGAAATACAATTAAAATAAATTATGTACTTGTTTCTTCAATCAGCAGTTTTTTTTCTTGGTCCCTAACATCCCAGTGACCTTGATATTTGAGCAGCTAAGTAATAGTACCCATTAAACTCTGTTACCCAAGCTAAAATAAAGTACAGGACAAAACAGATACTCTACAGGCTAAATAAAATAAGATTGTTACTCCCAATTTGAAAGACAGCTTCCTTATTGTTTACCTTCTGATTTAAATTATGTGTAAAATGTGTGATAATTAGAACACATATTTGGAAAAAAAGCCCAGCATTTATGAGCTGGTTTAACCAACACTGAATGGTTTTTGGAAAGTGAGGTTGGTATTTTCCAAAGGTGGCATCAAGAAACTGTTTTTGTCTCTTCAGAGAAGACAGATACTCAAGAATTCTTTCCATAGTGTGAGTGGCAGTGATTTCGTTACCTGGAAGAAAAAACTTCATACTTAACTGTATGATGCCTGTAATGTTCTAAGAGCTGTTCTCCTGTTAGTTTCTCTTCTGAGCCTGCTGGCAACTGCACTAGGTTAGCGCTGGTTCTGTTCATGCAAATTTTGAAGAAGCTGGACAGAATGTGTCAAATTCATCCAGGTCTGCTGATCTCCGTGGCATACTGCTAAGTCAGTCTAATATTAATTCTTTGTCAGAAAAAGGTGACTTTGAAGTAGATCTCCCCAGGCTATCTGGGAGGATATCCTTCTGTGAAGCAGTGCCTATGTGTATCTATCTCTGGATTTCAGAGTTGTGTGATCTTCTGGAGGCAACATTTATGATTATGCTGTTGGGCACAAGGTGTCCAAAACTCTTAAGCTTCATTGTACCAAACAATCTTCAGACGTGACTGACTCACTAAATGGATTTGATACTGAACTTGTAATGAAAATCTGAAAAAGTTCTTCTACCCCAGCTGAGCCTCATTTTTCCAAAAGCAGGAGGTTTCTTTTTTTAAAAAAAAAATCCTACTGCAGCCTTAATCTAGTGGATGTCGTGGAAGAGAGTTAATATAGCAGTAAATGTTGTGAAACTTCATTTTATTATGTAGTATATGATTGAAGTAAAACTGTGTGCCACTCTGAATTGCATTGTGTAGGTGCAGTTTTTACCTTTTTTTTTTCTTTTAAGTTGGTAGCCTTTTATTGGCTGCTGTAGAAAGAGACCTGCTTGCTAGAGGGATCAGATTTTCATAGACTTGTGTATTCCAATGGGAAATGCATAAGTACATCTGAGACACAGCAGCATCTGTGATAATACCAGGCAAAATAAAATGGTACCGACTCTCCAAAGTCCAAATAAAAATGTGCTGAACAGAAATTTCTTTGTGTAATTGCTATTAGATGCCCTTTGTTGTGATAGTGTCTGCAGTGGTGCTACCACCCTCAACTGAATTTTGGCAGTCCTATTCCTTGATGTCCATGTGTGTATGAAATACTCAGTAGATGGGAGGAAACAATACTTTTGTTTTTTTCTGGCATCAGCAATGTGGTCCCCTGAAGTCCCAGGACTTGCTGTAGGAGAACCTCGGTCAGCAGTTGGGACATGCTGGGGGGCTGTGCGCTGTTTTATCCTGATGAACACGCAGAGTTTCAGGACTGAGGAGCAGGTCTCTGTTCTGCCCCTCAGATAAGGGCCAGCTGAAGGGCTTTGGGCCAGCCAGGGGGTTACCTGCCAGAGAAGGGTGGGTTGTGGAGCTGTTACACTGCTCCTTCTCCTTCACCACCTGCTTAACCTCCTTAAAGTAGATGAATATCATCTCTAATGAGACTAACAAAACAGCAGACCTTTCCTCATTTTTGCTAGAATAATGCTATATGTCTAAAATTACTTATAAAGGGAAGTGTTTTCCCTCTGTTACAAATATCTTATTCCTCCCTACTTCATAGTCTTCAACATACTTTCCTAACTGCATGCATGATGTCCACCCATAGCAGCCTTTCTGAGGCGAGACTCTGTTCCCATTTCAGACATCCTACCTCGGTGTTTAAATACATTTTTGGTGGGGGATCTTTAAAGAAGAGCTCACTGCTTTTGCTGGAAGTTTCACTCAACCAAAAATATTTTTCACAAGTTGGACTTAGCTACAAAAAGACTCAAAATTGCTACTTCTAGCTCTTTTTTAGCCCTTTTACATCCTGGCAGCTGTAAGTGTTGGAGCATATTTGAAAAAAAAAAAAAAATAAAAATCTCAGATTCTGAATTAGAGCAGAGTTGGAGCATGATTTTTCTTCTACCTCTTGAATAACGAGACCTTGTCAGGTCATTTAAAAATAATAATGCTAATTGTGTTGATTCAGACTTCATGTATTCAGAACTCTTTAGACTTATACATGACTAATTTATATTTTTGTTTTGATCTGTAGGTGGTGTATATGTATGTGGAGTGTGATTTCAGGGTTTTTCTTACTTATTCTCATTTTTTGTAAGTTCTTGAGGTAAAAGGACATAAATTTACAGTATTTCTAGATCTCAGAGGAGTCATTTGGGTGTACTATTTCTATTCAGCAACGGAAATATCTTCTGTATATGGTCTTAGTTTCTGTGTTATCCATTGGTAATGTAGAATGTCAGCTTCTAGACTTATACCATAGCTAGTAAAAGGTTGCTCCAATTTCATACTTAATTTCATTAAATATTTGGATGTTTTCAGAGTTTTCCTTTAGAATGTGTTGGCAGTACAGGAAGGATGGTTAGGTAGCATCATATTTTTCTAAATCTTTTAGAAAATAAAAAATTCTAGACAGCTAAAAAACTGACAGTTATGAAATCTGTGAGGCTGGAAAATAATTTGTAAGATGTGCACGTTTAATTATTTTTTTGCATTTGGTAGCTGAATCGGGTCACATTTGCACTAGAGAATAAGTTACTGTGTGTTAACAAGTATACAAGAGAGATGGTTTTCTTCAAGTACTTATCAAGTCTTTTGAAGTGAGAGGAAAAATGCAAAGGGAGGGCATGAGAATGACCCTGTGCCAGGAAGCAAACTAACTAATTGCTTGATAACAGTGGTTTTGGGTCTTCCTTGTGCACTGATGGCCCCTTCTGCTGCCCCTGATTGGCATTGTGGTGATGCTCTGTGCTCTCCAGAAAAGAGAATGGAGGGGACTGAGTGATGAGAATAGTAGATATAAAAATCTAACAAACTATCCTTGCTGTGAATTTTTAAATGGTGATTCTTTTAATTAAAGCCTGTAAATAGCTCAGGTAGGTCAGTTACAGACAGTATGTATCAAAGAGCATTACACAAACCGCAGTTGGAATTTAAAGGATTTTTGTGTTGATTTTGGGAAGAGAAGTCAAAGGTGGCCTGAAGAGAAGTGGAACAGCCAACTTAGAGACTTGGGATATATTTCTGTTTTGGGGATTTTTTCATATCGTCTTGTGTACAGAGTATGGTAGTTTTAAGAATGCATGTCGAACTAAGTATGTACGTTCTGTACCCAAAACTGCGTCCTCATCTTCCTGGTAGTTTGTTTCTGATGATCCTCGCCTTTACTCCAGCCATTTGGTTTTTGTTCTGAGAAATCATTTCCAAGAATAGGTTTTACTTGGAAAAGACTTTGCAACTGTCTTTATCAGATAATAGGCATTAGAAAAGGAGGGGACCCAGGGAGGCTGTCTTTCCTTGCCTTGCCATGCTGTAGTCTCTGGGTAGGCAGGTACAGCCCAGCTAACAAACGGCAGTGCCCAGAGGTCCAGGGGAGGTGTATGCAAGATTGGTGCTGAAAGGAGACGTTTTTATAAGCAGTACAGTGAAGGATATATTCATTTTATCAGTACCACTAGTACCATAATAGTTTAGATTAATGGGATTGGTCCTGGCTGCTGCTTGAATCTCAAGTTTGAGTGAAAAATCTGTGTGGAATGTGAGAGCACAAGTAACTGTGAGATTGCATGAAACGGACCATTTTATTTCTTTATTTATTTTCTGTCTGCAGCAAAGTTAGAAAACCAAAAGGAATAGGTTAAAGACTTCTGTGCTCTTGCAGTTGTGCAGAGCAAGTTCAAGATGTAGATGATTTCTATTTACACGTCTGTCAGTCAGACATTAAATTAATTACAAATAGGCAAAGATTTCACAATGAAACAAACAAGGTCTTTGACATAAATTATATCCTATCATTAAAATATTTAGAAATGTGTAATTATGGTATTTAGCAATGTTATTCAAATTATAATTAATAGGAGCCTCAATAATATTACCTCTTCTTAAGTGACTTCACATGTTGAAATGCTTTCTTTTATCTTTATGTGCATTTTGGATTTAGATATCCTATTTAGGTATTTTTATACTCTTCCTTCAGGGATCATTATTCTAGTGCATCGTGTGCAGAAGTTTCAAGGTCAGCATTACTCGAACAGTTGTAATAGTCCCAACAGAAAGATAAATATATATTGACTAAGGCTGGAGCTTCAATTCTTTCAGTTGCTGAAGGTCAACAGCCCCTCTGAGGTGCTCTCCAACCTTCAAATGTCTATAGGTTAAATCACTGATGAATTACTGCACTTCCCTAAATGAAGGAAACATATTCTAGACAGAGGCAGCTCATAGTTTCATGCCTGTTGACTGATGCAGTCTTGAATAACTGAGAGGAAACACTGTTCTCATACTTCATGGAAATAAGTACAAACCCGAACGTCTGAATTTGGTGCATTAGAGCTATAATGGGGAACAAAGCTCCCATTCTTTTTCGTATGAAAATCTTGTCCCTTGCATGCTGGCTACATTGAAATGCATTTATGATAAAATATTTTTCACTAACTTGAACTAAACAGTAGCAATCACTGAAAGCATCGGTAGCTCTTTGATTGAGAGTATCTGTGAGACTACAGTGACAGTACTTGGTCTCAATATTCAAAGGCAAATTTCCTCAATACACTGTTGTTCTTGTCTTCCCTGTCACAGGAGAATATACAAACATGCCACACTGTAAACAATGCAGAATCTTCTCCTTCACTAAAAATATTTTGAAGGCTGGAAGTAATCCTCTTACAGAGCACTTCAAACCCGCACAGTAGGGTATAGTGAGACTAAATGAGATATTTGGCTTTGCAAATATTCCAACAGTATTCCAGAGAATATGATCTGCAAAGGTCAGCTTGAGATCACTGGGGGGCAGAATAAAGAATCTTATGTTGTAGCTATGTATTTTATCTCTTAGCCTTTTACATAAGCAAGCGATGTAACATTGGGATTTAGACTTTTCTGCAAGTTTAAGGGGCTTTAAAATATATTTTGATTTAATAGTATCTTAAAATGTCATTTCAAAATGAAATACTCTTAAAAACTTCATTTTGGAATGTAATTTAAGGCACGTTATCCTAGATATTTTCAATATTTTTAATTTCAAATTACTATTTAGACTATGTATACAGCAAAGCATCCTTACATAAAATTCAAATTACAATGTTATTTTTCAGAAGATCTATTTTAAAATGGCTTCTGAAATCTGAGTTGTTACACACAGGTTATTTGCTGCAGTTTTAATATAGCTTGTATCAGGGGTTCAGATTGACCTGTAGTTGGTCTAGAATCAAGAGCTTTACTTTTTATATAGAGCTATATATATATATACATCTTTGTATATACATTAGAATTTATGATATGTATAAAATACTTAATACTGGGATCTTTGTTTATAGTATTTTAATAGGAAGCTTCCTTGTTTCTTAATACAAATGAAAAAGCTGATACATTTATCAACAGGGTGAACGTACTATGAAAAATAGACTGACTAAATAAAGTCTTGTGGCCAAAGTTTTGAAATTTAAAAGAAAATGTTAAGCATCGTAATGCCTGTGATACTAAGCATTTATACAACTTGTTTTGTGACTGATTTTACAGGAACTAGTAATTTCATTACTAAGGGATTTTAAGACTTTAATGCCTGACACAACAATGGACTCATTAAAAAATTGTGGTGACACTATGCTGAACTTTAACTGACAGTAGCCTGGAACACCCTTGGAACTCGGGTGCTGTCTGTTAATTATAGCGTACACGGCTATTTCTGGATCTGCTGGGTACATCTCTGTTTATGGGCTACTTAAACTCTGCAGGCTTCATTTTGCCTACTCGTGTGGAAGTGCAACACGTTTCAACTGGTGGTACATATTAGCATAAGTAATTTGGAATAAGGTTTGTGACTTCCTATTCTGAATTCCTATCATATTCACATAGGGAAGGTAGCTTTTAGACTCTTATTTCCATTTTCAAAAGCTAAAATGATATAAAATTTATTTTAGGGAAATGTTTTAGTTTTCTAAGACTAAAGTGAAATATAATTCAAAAGAAATAATTTTCTTTTTAAAATGAGTTTATTCTAGAATTATTTATATAATTTAGCTTTTCACTTGTTTCAGGGGTTGAACAAATACAGTGTAAGGCATCTCAACTTCAGTGGAATGGTGAAAGTAGACAGTATACTGATAGATACATTGCACTGGCTTTACTGTCTGGGTAAAAATAACCTTTTAATGTTGTCATGCTCCAGTCTAATTCAGTTACGTTATTTTTCTCTCTTCTGTCATTTCATCCTGATGTGTTACAAATTTGGAAAGTTCCTCTTTTACTTGTTAATATAATCTCTCATTTTCTTTTGTCAAAGCTTTTCAGTTTTTACACTGAGCTCTCAGCTACCATGTTGGTATGTAACATAGCAAAACAACTGCAAGTACAGTATTTGATAAGTTTGTTTTGGGCGAGCATAGCTATTTAGTATAGTTTCTTCAAGAACAGGTGTTTGTAAAGTTAAAAGACTTTAAGTATGGAATACATTTCAAGAAGTCCAGTTGTCTTGGTGGCAAATGAAATTGAACCCCAAAATACAAGTGAGTGGATCCATTTTCATTATCTTGAGCAGTTCAGAGGGATTACATACAGTATAAAACTTCAGAAGCTTATTCCACAGAAATGACTGTAACACATTGGGCAACATTTTTCTAGTTTCAGATTATTTTCTAACTTTTCATTGTGCTGTTTATTAAATGCCTTCCTCATCTGAATACAACTCTTGGTGTTCAGTCCAACAGCCTGTAGGAAGATGTGTGAGAGAAAGGGAGGTTAGGAAGAATTTGGTTTCAGCAAATAAATTGACACAGTTTTTAAAATGCCAACATTTCATAAAAATCAATGTTTAGATTTTCTTTGTTTTCAGCCTTCTGTGTTTTTTTTTTTTCTTCAAATTAAAGTTGGTTCCCATACATATACATGACACTTGGAGTTGAGAACTTTTATAAAATACCGCATCCTGTGAAATCTATGAAAAAAACCTTATAACCTTGGTAACATAAGCCTTCGATAAGATTTGGATTGCAACGGTATACCCTTAGGGGGAAATTAGGAAACACTGAAACCAAAGAGTGTATCAGCAGATAAGTGCAACCTTCTGTTTGTGCTTGTGACCATATGTTATTGTCTCAACTTCTGACTCATTGGATTCTTCCTGAAAGATTAAACCACAAGGCTTTACAGTTTAAGTGACAATTACATATGATTACTGAAGTCTTCTTAAATGCTGCTCAGTCCCATTGAATAATTTGGTATGAATTGTAGCACAAATGGGAAAGAAATTATGTGGCTACAAGCTGTGTTTGTGTTTCAGGTGTACCAATCTGTGTGACCTTTATCTTGCTGTGGAAAGCCTTTGTTTTATTTTATTACCTTTAGATTTCACTATTGATACAGTTTTCTGCATTTCAAAGGACTTTAAGTTTAATTGAAATTTGTTTTGATGTATGAGGATTGTATTATTCTTGTCAGATTTGTTTTTGGAAAGGATATTGTTCATCCCCTGCTGTTGTTGATCTTTAAAACTTAGACTGGTTAGGGATAAGATCCTATTCAAGGGGAGGTAAAATCGATTTGGCCACCTGTGATCCTCACTTTGCTTCCTTTGTCCTCCTGAGCTACAGCAAAGGTTGCCAGAGCAGAGAAGGATCAAATTAGATCAAGTTACATTGGTCTGTCCTATTGCATGATTCCATGGGAGGGCAAAGCTGTAGATGACAGTGGTGGTTATTAATATTTCTGGTAACTTTCAAGTGCATCCTTTTATGGAGGATTGCCTGTGAAAGGTTGTTCCATCATCCAGTCTTTAGAAAAAAATCTTATCTTTGGGGAAGAGACTAGGGTTGCTGCTCTATGTCTTCATCTCACTTGTCATTTTAGCATCTTTTGGGGTCTGCTATGGGGAAAGGGAGAAGTGGTAAAAAAAGGTAAAAGTCTCATGATAAGGACAGTTTAGCAGGGCAACACAAGGAGAGAAAAAGTAATAACAACAGTAATACTTATAAAAGAATGTATAAATCAAGTGATGCACAATGCAGTTGCTCACCACCTGGAGCCTGATGCCCAGCCTGTTCCTGAGCAGTGATCCCTCCTCCCCCCTGGGCTCCCCCAGTTCCATACTGAGCGTGACATCATATGGTATCAACTGTCCCCTTGGCTAGGTTGGGCCAGCTTGTCTGGCTGTGCCCCCTCCCAGCTTCTTGTGAGCATTAACTGCCAGCCGAACCCAGGACAGGTGATAATTTGTTGCCTGTTTTTTTTAAACCTGCTATAAATGAGTTTCAGTTGAGTTCTGTAAGTCTAATGCTAGATGGGCCAGACCATCAGAAATGGACTCATGTGAGTATCTTCTTAGATGTTCTTACTGATATGATCTCATTGCATTTATCAGTATTGATTATAAGCATTTTTATTGTCTTAGAAATAAAAAATGAACATGAAAGGGGAGAAAATGTGAAATCAGAACAATTTATTTCTTTAAAGACCTTAATGTTAATAAAGAACAGCATAAACTCATTTAATCAATCAAAGTTGTCACTTAAATGTAGTAGCTTGGGCAGAGGATAATGTAATTCGGCAGAATTTTCACTGTCTTGTAAGTACCAAATATAGATTAATATATAGTTCAAAACACTTTAATTTTTAAACTCTTGTCTGTCTTCTTCACTGCTGAAAAATTATTCTTGAAAAATAAAGAAACTGCCCTGTGGTCAAAGATAGTCTTAACTACCTGTCAATCAAAAGGAGAAGTTTGTTGAGACATTTAATTACAAGATAATGTAGTCATCAAAATCTCGTTGTGGTAACTGACAGCTCATTTTGGACTGAAAGCGTACAGCTACCTCCCCTGAGGTCAGAGATGTTCCGAGGTTAACGTAGTAATGACAAGTCCTTTATTATCACATTATGACATTGAAAAAAATTGCAATTATACTAATAAATTAATAACAGTAATAAAATGACAGTCATAATTGCATAATATACATGTTGTCAACGGCATTTTTGTTACATGGCTGGAATTCATATTTTATCTGCATATCTCCCACTATATTAAATTTTCCTAATGCAGTGCAGGCATGCAGTGGCTTCTGAAATTTCTGAAAGCCTGAGCAGTTAGAGTAACTGCTGTGAATGAGACTTTAAGGCATGAGTTGTTTTTCACTTCTGTAGATTAAAAAAGAAAAAAGTGAAATTAAAGAATTTCACATTCAACTGTAATTAAATGTTAAGATTCATTTTTAGCCATATCCCTAAAGAAAATGTCTCTTATCAGATATAATAATGGATAAAAAACCTGAATGAATTAGACATGAACTCTTAAACTGTTGCTCCTCAGTTCATAAAAAGAAAATTAAATCAGACAAAGACTCAAGTTTAAGTGTACACTGTGGATCAGTATGGCACAGGGACTGTTCTTATTACTGATACACTTACCGTTATCATCCTGAGAAGGGAGCAGCAGTTTTCCCCTTTTACTTACAGTGAAGTGAAAGTCTGGGCTGATCTAAGAGACACAATGTATTGCCCCATGACCTGGTGGTGCTCCCGGTTTCCAGCACACAATGAATGTTCACTTACTCTGTAAATAAGGAATTTCATGGCTTGCTTTATTCAGATCTTCATTAAAACTTTGCCTTAGTGGGATAAACTGCTAATGGATGGAACCAAAGAGGATGGGACCAAGATATTACTGTTTTTATCTCAATGTTGTTGAATTTCTATAGTGCTGATACAACTTAGATATCTTCCAATTTGATATTTACCCATACCTTTAGTTTGTGTATACCTTTACTAGTTACAAAATTGTACCAGTAATTGCACAGTGTTTCACCCATTTATCCATCGACAGTAGGTTTTCTTCCAGTGCTAATGCAGCTTTTTCTGGCATAATGCTGACATCTCTGTCAGCTTAAAATTAATAAATGTCTCGTACGCTTGCAGCGGGGACAAGTATGCTTTGTCCTTTGGTCTTCTGAAGAGTTCATCTGAGCTGTTGGCTCACTTGTTATTTTGCCCACGTTTTCATAACTACTCTGCTGGTTGTTGTGAACAATTTTGAAGTGATGTAGACATTAAGGCTTTTCATCTTTTCCCAAATACTGTGAAGAGCATTGTCCTGACATGTAGTATTTCTTTCAAAGTCTTTTAAATTCCAGCTTCTGGTTTTTGTGGATTAAGCTTTGCGTAATCTTTATCTCTTCCCGTGGTGTGTGGTTTGTTGTTTTTGTTTTTGTTTTTTTCCCCAGCGGAGTGTGGAAGCAGTTTTCATGGCCTACAGTTGTCCTTTGATGAATTTGAATTGTGTTAATTCTTGCTTTAATTCTCTCCTCCCTCCCTCCCTTTTTCCTTATATAAATACACCTTTTTGTACAGTTACACAGAAAGGAAAACCTTAGAGTACATTCACAGTGAGGCATGGTTATCCTGAAAGAAATCCTGAAATACTGCTTTTTCCTTTGATTTGAGTTCCTTTGGTAGCTCCTTGGAAGGAAGTGGCAGATAAGACTCTATTAGTATCTCATGATGGGATCTTGAAATCTGCTCCTGTTACCCAGGCTGTTTGTTCGACAGGATTCCGTGGACAGGTTTCAGATTTTTTTTTTTAATTTAAAATTTATGTAACCTGACAAGGAGAATACAGAATAATTTGTGTCACATAGACAATTTTGATAATTTAGATATCATATAATTAACATTTACAACATCAGATTTACTCAAAAGTTTAAACAATTTGATTACATTTAGGTGAACTTGTAGAGAAGGATTTAACATATTTCCATTACTCAGAAATGAGTTTCTTGGAAGGGTTCAACTGATACTTCAGTATGTGAAGATGCTGAAGTTTTGTAATGAAAGACTTCTATTTTATTAATATGGGAGAAATAATCTATTTTCCCTTACTTTCATCACAAACTTAAGATGGAAGCAGACACCAGATGTGGAAAATTTCGATTTAGGTTGTTAGTAATTTTCAGGGATGTAAATTATTATCTGTATGATAATATTGCTGTTGATATAAAAGCAGTTGAGAAGAGGATCTTAATACTATCATTATCACACGTATGTTATGCCAATGTAGCTATTAAGCAATATGTAATAACAGAAAAGCTGTGCAATGAACCTGTAGCATGTATGAAAACTAATTCTACTCCAGACACAGAATTTTATTTTTTTTCTTCCTGTTTTCTGTTTTGAGCAGACCATTTGGGTTGGTGGCATCTGTCCCATGCCATTCCCTTTATGCCTTGTATGCGGTGTCACCTCTTGGGTACGCTTCAGAAAGATCACCATCTGTGTGCTGGGGAGGAAGTGTTTAGCCCCTTAGTGATAAGTTTGAGATTTTCCAAACCAAGCACAAATGCAATTTGGCAGTAGCCAGAGAATAATGTATTTGCAAGCAGTCTAAGAGTGTGTACTATTCTACACTTTTTCCTTTCTAGTTTCCTTTCTGAAAACTCTTTCACAATTTATTTTCTTCTGAACGGGGTGATATATTATACATCAGGAGTATATAAATGACCCATAGAGGACAGCTTTTACTGTGACATGTTTTATTTGTAGGTAAATGTCGCTTTATCCTTCCTAAGGAAAGTAGGGTCCAACTGTGTTATAATACTTGGTTGGAAATTAATTACTGTCATACAGAAGGAATAAAGCTAGGTTTTGGGTGGTTTTGAGCTCTGATTAAAAAATAAATAAACAATGAACCAGACTTCAGTCTTCTAATAGTTATAATTAGTGCTGAGTATTTTTGGATTAGTTTTTTATTGCACATCTCATTCTTAATTTTTTTTTTTTTGCTTTTTCCCCTAGCGGAATATTTTTTTCATTAATAGCTTTTCAGAGTAAGAAGCATAAATTACTTTTTTTCCCTTTAATATTAGTGAAAGCAATTTTTGAATAAGATAACATCATAAGAACCAAAGAATTTAATGTTGAATAGATACATGAGTTGTAAGTAGTACGTTAGCTGTTAAATTCCATAATATTTAGCTCAAATTATGAAATGCAAGGAAAATAAAAGTTAAAACTAATGTTTCATTAATTTTAGTCTAGTTGCGTGAGTCTTACATATTTCAACAACTCAACGCAATATGATTCCTCTTTTTCTGCTCATGTGCATGTCAGTAATTCTCTGGAGATACTGATGAATATCAAATAATTAATTCAGTTGAGAATGTTTCTCTGTAGCAATGGGTAATTTTTGAGCTTAAGGGGAAATTTTTTTAAACTCTCCATTATTCCTAGATTTATTTTGTATCAGCGATGATTTCCTGTTCCAACAAAAGTTAAATGTGAAAGGTCCTTTTATTTGAAAGATCATCTGGGTTCAAAAGAAATGTAAATGGTAAATATTACTGAGATGTCTGATATTAATATAATTAAAAAGCAAAAAAAATATTTAAAACCACACGACCTTTTAAAGTATGCAGACTTGATATCCCCTTTGTATTTGGATGTATTCACTGTTGGTGAGAAGTCTGTGCGTAGTTTAGTAACAAATACCTTTCGTACCCAGTGAAGCTGGGCTATTTAGCTGCACTTTTCTGAAGGTAGTTTGTTGATGTGCCACGTTTTGCTTTGGCTGTTTGTCTCAAGTGAAAGTAGACTTGCTTTTTATTTCCTTTTTGGTTACACTGTACTGCAGAGGTTATTGTTGCAGAGATGGATGCTCTTGAAATTACACAAATGGCAGCTGGAAAAAAATCCAAGAAATAGGAAACAGTTAGTTGAAGCAGAGGATGCTGATACAGATAATGCCACGATAACTGGTTTTGAGTGGAAAAAGTACATAATAGTTTCTGAATCTATATCAAGGAAAATAATGTAGGTCTCTTAGGTTTGTAATCCAAGGTCAAGATGTTGGAATCATGCTGAATAGAAGTTTTGTGAAAAATGGCTAATAGTTCAATAAGTATAAAATGTAAGTAATAATTATTATATGACATCTTTCATGCAGTGATACAAAACAGATTTCAGGTCTTTTTACATAACTCTTTTTTATAACTGCACATTACTACATGTATTAATACTTCATACGTTAACAATGTAATGATATTTACAAATGTGTATGTAGAGAAATAGATAATTTCATAAGTCAGTATGGTTTTGTAAGTAGTGTGTTGAATTTACTGAGATTAATTTGTGTCTGAGGGGACTTCAGTCAATAGACGTGATCATAATTTTTAGGTGATGTTCTAAGACTGCTTTGTTAAAGGTACTAGACTAGGTGATCATAACTGTTTTCCACGGCCTTGGTGTCTGTGGTCCCAGGGGTTAAGCCATTGTCTGTACAGATGCAGCTGGTCTGTTTTGCACTAAAAGGTGGACTTTCTGGTTGTGACAGTTTAGCCCGAAGTTAGCAAGAGCTGCTGTATTGTGTCAAAGTCTGCTGTAGAGGAAGTTTTTATCTGCAGGGTGTCATGGATTGACAGATATCTGTCCCTAACTGGAATACAAAAATTCCCATTTAACAATGAAATGCAGATCTGCAACTGGAACAGACTGGGCACATCCTGAGCCCCACATTTCATTACTTTATATTGCATTTAGTCACAGCCATAAAAAATTTGGTGTAAACCATTGCAGTCTGGTTCAGTAGTGTGTTTTGTTTTTTGTTTGTTTGCTTTTGTTTACATCAGTTTTCCACAGGTACAGCAATGACAAGGGGAATGTGGCAGATGAAATGGCTCTTGCTGCTGAGTGCTTCCAATTCCCCTCCTCTGTTACAACCTGCGCTTTCATCCAGATCCCTCTGAGTATAGGTCATTCAGTAACCAGTTGAGTACATAGAATCTTGTTCACATTTAAAGTATGATTAATTTATTTATCACCTTTTTTTTTTAAAAAAAAGGAAGGTAATGTTTTGCTGATTTTACACAAACCTATTATTGCAATTCTTCCATTTCGCAAGAAAACCAGTTAGCAGTTAAAAGTGACACTGCAAGAGTACTCGGAATGTTTTGTAAGAGAGAGCATGTCAAAGGCAGATAAACAGAAATCTGCACCCAAATTTCAGGAAGCATATTTTTGTAAGCTTTGAAGAAATGAAAGGTTGGATGCATGTATAGGTATTCTATATATAGAGGATTTACTGTATTCCTGATAGCTATATCTACAGATACAAGAATTCCATTGTAGGGGAGAAACTGGTTGTTTCTGTCAAAGTTTTATCAGGCTGCTGAAGTCAATAGGAGTTACTCACAATTCTCATCAGAAATTCAGAGGTTTTGCAAATATGTTTGTCTGTAGTGTACACAGTGCGGTGTCCCTTTTTGCCGCTTGGATTTTCTGCTCTTAAAACATTTATATTGTAAGATCTTACTGATCATTATTTATAATGTGTGTCTATGTGTATTTAAGTTTTTTCTGTATAAACAGAATCAATCACAAAACTCAAAATTTAAGAGCCTATGTCTTTGAAGGTTTGAATCCCATGTGAATGTGTTATATGATGCCATGTCTAGACTATTATTTGTAGAACTTTATTTCTTTAATGCTTACATCTCTACAGAGAGACTACAAAGCATCTCAAATATGGTAGTTCTCTGGTTTGCTTCAGTTATGTGTTAGCCTCATGCTCAGTCTAGGCACGTATAAATGGTTATACAAGGGGCTTAAAGATGGAAAAGTTGTTCAGATTTTTAGACTTATTAGAGACATTTGGCTTTATGCTGGCCACCTTAAAAGTAATTGAAGTTTCCATATGTTTATTAAAAAGTAGAAAGTTACTTATTGCTACTATTGTCCTTCTTGCATCTAAGCTTGTTTTTGTGTCTCCAATTTGCCTCTTTCTGCTGGCTGAAGCTGATGCGTTCCTGACATTGCTGGTGCTGTGTTCACATGAGTCAGCTTTAGATGAGGTGAAATTTTCCTTAGGAGGCTTAGGGTGGGGGGGAACCGTCTACAAACGAAGTTTCAAATCTATTTTGGGCAATTCTTTTACTATATTGGTTCCCTGGTAATGGGGAAGAAAGCCCCAACAAAAATCCCTTACTTTATTCTTACTTGTTATTATATAACTGTTGTTTTACTTGTGATTTATTTTATCCTTGTTACCTACATTTCTTTACATCTGATCTTAATCTTCCAGGATCCCTTTTGTTTCACATGCTTTTGTTTGTTTCATTTTCCTTTCTACCTTTCCCGTTTGATCCGGGTAGTCTTTTATCTAGTGAACAAGTTTTGATGATAGTGTGAAAAGTCTGATCCTTGGAGCACACTCAAAGGATGTAGAACTCATCAGCAAGGTCACTCTGCAGATAATGGAGACCTACTTGGCATCTGCAGGGGGAGTATGGGGCTGGTGAAATAAATACTGGTGAAATCGCACGTAAGCCAGAGAAAATAAAACTGAAAGCTTTAATTCCCAAATGAGAAACTTAACACATCATGTTCCATTTTTCATCTTAAATTAATAGAAATGTTGAGAGACTATGATAAGAATCAAAAGTGATATGGTGAAGCAAAACTATTGAATAATGTGAATATCTTTATTTCTGGAAGGAAGAAGACACAAAAAAAGGAAACCAAAATGTAAAATAATCCCTTTTGTTCCCCCAAATCAACACTCCCCCCCCCCTCCACCCTTTTCCCCCCAGACTTTCTGTTTTGTTTTGTGGTTTTAATGCAGTCTCCAGTCAGTTCTCATTTGAGTTAGAAGATGGGGATATTATATGCTTTTGCTTAGCTTTCAATTCATTCACCTCAAATTTCTGAACTGCAATTAGAAATAAACTTTTTTCTGCCCCTACTTTTCTTTTTGTATTCTAGGGTAGCAATTAAGAAGAACTGGGTGAATAGGTTACCATTTTATCCAACTCTATTACTCTGACTGATGGAGCTATTAGATAAAGGCAAACTGTAATTCTTTATTACCTGCCTGGCTCATTTCTGCACTTTGCCCTGGAGAAGAGCTGCATAAAAGATCATAGTGTTATTGAAAACTCTTGAGCAAATATTGAGCAACTTGCTTGGTCACTCAGGTAACGACAGAATCTCATGGAGAGGTAACATGCACATGCGAGTGGTACCCATTTGTTTGGGTAAATATGTGGTGAAAAACTGCTGGCATGGTATAGCTGAAGTAAGATGGCTTTAGGAAGGAATAGCTGAGAACACTTTGTGTATGATAAATACACTTATAATTAGTGAGATCATTAGCATGGACACCATGTACTTAAGTATTCACAAAGAAGTCTTTAAGCTAAGCAGTTAGCTTCACAATGAAGGAAAGAGACAAAATGAATTATATCCAGCTGAATAAGCTTTTCAGAATCTCCAAGGAGGTGACTTGTCTGTTGATGGCCAGTGGGGGTCGAAGAGTGAAATAATTACTTAACAGCGTGTAAACAATGTGAGATGTGAAGTGTGCATTTTTTTCCTTTTCTTTTTCTTTTCCTTTTTTTTTTTTTTTTTCATTGAGAGAGTTTCTTGTTGCGATGGCTCCACTGGGACAAGCAGCAGAGAAATTTGATTAAATGGATGCCTGGGGTCATGACCCTGTCTAAACATGCTGCAGCTCTCAGCATTAATCAAAGAATGTTAAAAAAAAATTCTGACCTTGCTGCATATGAGTATTGGTGAGCTCTGAATGCAGTCCTAGATGGATAGAGGGCTGTGTGTGGCTGTGTGAGCGGCCTGCTTACAAAGAACAGAAGAGGAGGCAGGTTTCAAGGACAATGGCAACCCATCATGTTGTTTTAGTTCATGTTATGGGACTTTCATGTGATGATAGCCCATCAACAGCAGTGAAGTTTGGCGATCCCATTAGAATGCAGTTGGGAAAACAGCTTTTTATCATGAACTACTGCTGCTTGAACCCTGTGCATGGAAAATATTTATAGCTTCATGATATATTTGAGACCTGTGGGTTCAGAAGGATTCTTGGCCACCTCCCCTTAGTTTAATGGATCTGAAGGAAGCAACTCTTCCTTTGTAGGAGTAGCCAGGATTAGTATCATGCTTATTGTTCAAGTGTGTATTTCTAAAAAGTTTTTGTAGTACCAAGGTGAAAGGTCTTGATTTTTACTGAGCAAAGTACACAGTTATAGAGGTTACAGTAAATCAGTAAATGATATGTGGGCATAAGTCCACAAATTATTATTTTTTTAAATAATATTGTATTCTGAATGCCTACCTGAAAACTCCTGATCCATTTTATTTAGCTCTCAGTAGCAGCAATTCTCATTGGAGGTAAGAATATTTTGGGTAGACAGAGTTATCAAGTGAGTCAAGTCTCATTAATGTTCAATTCTGAAAACAGTCCAAGATGGGGATAAACCTTTTGTGTGTCTTTTAATCCTTTTACCTGGGCGTTGGAAGCAGTGTAAACGCAGTACCATGCTAATTTCTTACCTGTTACCCTGCTGTAGAGTGGGATGCTACTTCTCTAAAATGAGTTTTGCAATGTTTCATTGTGTTTTATTTCTATTAGATGATATGAAAGATGCTACATAAAGAACTGTCATGTGGATAATATCATAGGCTGTGAATTAGAAACTTAACCCTGCTTAGTAGAAGTGCACATTCTGAATTGTGTTTTGTCCTCCTTTGAACAAGTATTTAGAGGATGCAATCTGGCAGTCTTTTATAGGTAAACCAAGTAATAAAATGGAGATGACACCTTTAAATGCCTTTAACTGTATTTAAAGGCACATTGGTTAGCTTTCAGAAGGCACATGACTTAAAATTTATTTTCCAGTAATGCCCTCCAAATTCTACTCTCTACAAGGACTTTGTTGGATGCTCTTTCCTGAGAGAAGTTAGTAAATTATGTAGAAACAACTTGCACCTAATCTAAGTAGGATTTAAGGGAAAATAAAATACTACACTAGTATAGACCTTAATTTTTCAAGAAGGTAAGAGTACGGAGGAGATGATTAACTCCATAGAGGAATCAGTTTGGCCTTTCAGACTATTGTTCTCCCTAATGGTATTACTATTATGAAACATTTTTGAGCTCATTAATGGAAACAGCTCCCATAGATCTACATGTTGGATTCTGTTCAAAAACAAATGCCTGAAAGGAACACATTAGAAATTATTAATCTATGAACAGGTGTAAATAATGTGAATATATGTGTAGAGAGCATATATATGAAGAAAATACCCCCAAATTTGGAAATACCTGAAGTAGCTGCATAGGGAAAAGAGGTAGTAGAGATTACATTCAGTGCTGCAGTGAGAACAATAGATCCACACTGTGAACTGTAGAAACCTTCAGCTGAAATTTTGTTTTCAAAGTGTACTGATTCACCATTGAATTCATCACAGAGCATGGACCTGCATTCAGAGGTCACACATTTTATTGTCATAACTTTGCATGAAAGGCCTAGCAAGCCAATTTTCGGGAGAGCTATACTCTGTGTGTTACTGTGATAGAAAAGTTGCAAAAAGCAAGCCAAATACTTGAATTTCAGAACGACAAAAGAATAATTTATGAAAATTAGTTTAAAAGATTGTTTGTGTAATCTCAGAAAAGTGGCCTCTTCTGAGACCTAGCAAGAACCACCGGTTATGAAAGGTTTTTTAATTACAGTGTAACTCACTGATGATAAAACCAGAACCTGGTCTAGTTGTTGCTGACTTCTGCATGGCCTTGTCAAATTGAGACTACTAACATAGGGGTGGCTCTTACCATTATTTTTGTTACTCTTGCTGGACTTCCTGGTTTTAGCTCCTACCTTTCTTAAAATTCCTTCCTGAATAACAAAGTAACATTATCTTTGCTCTGGACCTTTTCGCAGACACAGTACCTTTTGAAAATTCACTGATTGGAAGAAACGTAATATTTGAAAAATATTCAGCAATGCTAGTGAGTTTGGTGTTTTTGGAAGTGGAACCAGAGAACTTGGAGAAGCAGAGGTGCAATTTTTTACTAGTTTGAAGGGGCAGTTCAGATTTAGACAGAGGTAGCATCAGCTGTGTATAGCTATCATTTACATCATGGTATCAGTCATAGCCTTCTGCAAGGAGGTAGGAGCTGTTACGCTGTGAAACATGAACTCAGGGTTGAGCACTGCTCAGAGCGAGTTCTGTGCTAATCCTGGTACCTACTGGGGAGTTCCTTTGACTTCACCTGCAACTTCCCTGTTTGTGTGGGCAACTCCTTCCTGTCTGACCCTCCTATGCTGTCTTCTAAACATCTTACTCTTCCAAAACAAGCTGTTGTTGCTCTGTTTCCCCACCAAGTTAGAGCCGATGGTTCTAGTGCTTGGGAAGGGAACAAGACCTCTTATGCCTCCCCATTTTTCCTATATGTTATCAAACAATCTCTTTGCAACTGAAGAGTAATGTTGAGTGCCAGTTACAAGAGCAGCAGAAATTGTGACATAGGGTTGGATTGAATTCCTGGTGGTTTCACAAGAACTCTAAACAGTTGTCAGAATACTATGTACTTGGCTTTGTTAAGAAAAGAGTTAATCCAACAGCAGGTGTTTTTCAAAAAATCCTCCTCAGTTTCCCACCTCCTGAGCCTTTAAACCCTTTTGAACTCTTTGACGAGATTTGGACAAGTGATGATAATAAAGGCAATGGGTGTGCCATGATGGGCCCCAATACTTACTCTCTGAGAGAGAATAATGAAGTTTAAAAAAGTTTCTTTTATACCAGTATCATAAAATTCATTACATCTGTCAAAGGCATGATTATTGCGTAAGATCCCCTGAGGGCCGTTACGTCCAAAGCCCTTCTGGTGGGGAGTAAAGGTTGTTCAGATATTTTTTGTTATTGTAACTTTTGAAGTTTTAAGTTACTGATAAACATTCCTGATTCATTAGCTTTATTTTACACTAATTTTTGTCTGTGATTTTGGCTGGTACTTGCTATGTATTTCTATAATTACCTATATTTGTATTTAAGAAATTATGCAGAGGGTGCCTGCTGTTGAACTGAGGGTGATGGAGGTCATTGCGTTCATGTCAAGCTGTTTGTATCTTTATAATTACAGTGCCGAAGAGCTGTTTTGTTCATTACAGAGCAGGTTATTCATCTATAAATTCATTTCTGTGAATGTTTCTGGAAAATAATAAAAAAAAATCATGGCACGTCAGTGTCTTTTTACTGTTACGCTATGACAATCATAACACAAAAATGTCGTAACTAACTTGAGGATTTCCCATTTATGATACTTTTTTGTAATAAGCCTTCTATAATTGTAAAAGTTCATTTAAACACCTCCACCCATTTTGGTTCACTTTAGAAGCATTTCATATTGTAAAACAACTTAAATGGATAATGACTTTTAAATACCTTTATTTAGCTATGCTAAATGTAACTTGTATTATTAAAGTTGGAAGTTCCTTTATCCAGCACAGAAACTGCTTTACATGAACAAAAAAGTGCTTATTTTTGTGTAATAAAAATATAAGAAAGATGCCCAGGTCTCAATTAGTGCATATGCATTTAAGACTAATTTATTGTGTTTTTTTAGCAAGATGAGTATCTTGTGTAGGAGTTAACTGGTTAAAAAAATATAGAAGTTCTAGATTAAGAAAAACCATGATAGTGATCAGTAAAATGTTTTAGATAATATAATTTTTCAGAGACTAGTCTTGTGTATTCAGTGTTTCACATCACAATGCTAAGCTTTTAAGGTTTACTGTGAACTTGTATTTTCTGTAAAAGTGAATTTACAGATTGTGAAAGTGGAATTGATACATCTGTAGACTGCAATCCCCAGTTAAATAGGTGTTTTATCCATACTCCAGGGTTAAAAATTTTTTTTTTTTTTTTTTTTTTTCTGTTCCTCTGCAATACTTAAATCTCTAATGAGTCTGCCAAGAAGTGTGCTAGTCATGGCTGAAGTACTCCTGATGGGTTGTTCTGTTCGCTCTGGGCTGGACTGACACCGCTGATGATTTTTTCATTGGTCATCAAACATCTGTCAGATGGCAAAAAATTTTTTTCTATGTTACACAGACCTATACCTACAACTGCAGCTGACTTAAAATGGTCTCATGATCTTTGCTATTGCTTTTTGCTTCTTGGGTCAGTACTTTCTCCTTACATTCATCTTATTCCTGCAATTCTCCTCTTGTTTGCTGCTTCTTGTGTGTGTTCTGTAATACAGTTAGAAGTGCAGCATGCAAGAGATTTTTTTTTTTTTCCTGTTTTTGTCCCACTTTTTTGACATGACATTTCATGCTATTTTTTGATCCTCCAGTCAAGAAGAGTGTCAAATGGGTAATTTTTTGGATGTGCAAATAAAGAAGATGGAGCACAATCATCACAATTTTTTTCATTGAAGTTTTTAACTAGTACTGGTGCACGTAGTTAGGCTCACCAAAAGCAAAACACTGTGTGACTCTGTAATTAGCAGAGGACAGGGAGCTGCATGTTGCAGATTGTGATTAAAATAAAGTGATTTCTATAAATGTCACAGTTTTAGAGCACAAATAAAACCAATAGCTGTGTGTCTGTAATCTCTGTACACATACTTAAATACAGAGCCTGGAAGCCATGGTTTGGTTGCCTTACAAGTCATGTATTTATTCAGATATTAAAAGGAACTTCATGAAAAGCATACTTTTTAACAAAATATTTTGTTAAAAAGAGTTAAATTTATTCATCAGTCTTGCTAAAACAATTCTACAGTAAATATTTTAAGTAAGTTTCTTAGGGAACACAATGGGCCATCTAGACTCAAGTCACATTGACAGCACTAAAAGGCATTGCTCGATTTATGAGAGCACTCTGTTTACCCAAGAATGTAGAAATTTCCCTTTCTAAATGGGACAGCCTTATCTTTATTATTCCAGTGCCTTTTAGTTTACAGTTCTGCTGTAAGCAATGTTTCAGGAGCTTATTACAGGATTCCTAAATGAACAGACAAAATTAATGCTCAGTGCTAGCAGTCTACATTTTATATATTGTGTGATTGAAAGTAAGCCTTGCAGAGCAGCAGAAAAGAAAAATGACGATGGTACTTTATTTATACAGAATTTATGTGATAACAGAAGGTAAATTGAGCTTCTGAAAATAAACCTTGTTTACAAATCTAGGTGTTTTTTTTTTTAAAAAACACCAGCCAAACCGTGATGGCAATGAAAATCCAGTTCCAGGAACATCAAAGAAGCTATCTCTCTTCTTTTTAATCAAATATGTGTCAGAATAGCTATAATTGTACATCATATTTATTCAGTTGATGCAAGACCACTACCAACCTGCACATACCATAGCAGGTTTGTAAATGCTCCTGTGTCACACGAATGGGAATAAAGCCAATTTTTTATTTGAAAAAAGCAGCATTCCTTTGCGTAAACCAAATAGTGTAATGCTAATTGCGTTGTCTGTATCCGGATGTCCCCAGGAAGTATCACTTCCACGCATTAATACGGATGCAGGATCTTTGTGTGCACAAGAAAAGTTTTCAATATGTCGTGTCAATAGTAACTAGAAAAACAGCTGATGTGAGTTCAAGCACAGAGCATTCTTTCCTTGCAAAGATAAAATTCAACAAAATATAGCAGCTGATGGGAGCTAGAGCGATGTGTACTGTTTCCATCTTAAGATAAAAATCTGATAAAGAAAACAGCTGATGTAAGTTAAAACAGAGTGTACTATTTATATGCTAAAAATAACATTTTGAATGCTTTTGCGTTGAGTTATCTTTGCTGTCTTGAGCAGCAATTAATAATTTACTGTCTTAATCTAGTTTTCTCTCTTTTTATCAATGGACCTTCACTGGAAAAAACACTGACAAGTCAGTAAGAATCTGTGATTTGATATACTTAACGTCTTTAACTGATGGGTTGTTCTCTTTTTTAGGCATACTCGCTACTGCAATACCTCTCTCATCTGCAGCTGATATTATACCTAATGTGCTTTTCTCAATTCTGTTTTGTTTACTTTTGCATGTGACTGCTTCCCTGTTCCAACTCCCTCTTCATCAACCCATTATTCTTGAGGGTGAACCTAAAAAAAACCACCACAACCCCCCACACTCTAAACAAAATCAGACAACCCCAAAAAACAACCCTGATGCTTGCTCAACCAAACTGATGGTTTCATCTGATTTAGGGAAAGACTTTGGCCCTGCAATAAAATACCCAGCTAATAAATTATCTTCCAAAACCCCTTATCTGTTGTTTTTACATACAAGTTAGGTTCCAATAGTAAATTTTTTAAAAAATTATTTACATAAAAAGAATCTTTAAAGTTAATCTGTTTTTCACTTCTTCAGTAATGTTTATTATCCTCTAGATTTTTGCTTGAGGTCTTGCCAGGTTTTAAAAAAAAAAAAAAAAAAAAAAAAAAAAAATTGTAATCTGAACACAGGGCCTAAAGTGCAGTTTGGAGAATAAAAATCCGTGCTAACCAGGTGGCTGCTCTTGGGCGATCGAGATTTAACATTAGTTTATATCCTTAGCCACACTTCACAGTGATTAAATATGGAAAAGCTTTCACTGAACTTTTTATCTTGCTCATTTTGTGTATTTTCTTTACTTTTCAGTACGTACACCAACTGGAGAAAATCATTAAAACATTTCATATGTTTGCCTAACTTGGCTTTTTTTCCCTCGGAGTGCTTGTGCTGCTTAAATGCATTTTGAATTTTCCCAGGCTTTTGTAACAAGTGATGAATCAGGCAGCGCAACAACAAGGCATGCATTTAGGACTCGTCACAGCCTCCCTACCCGTCCCCGGCGTCCTCGGCCCAGGGACGCGCTCGCACGGTCTCTCTCATTACAGCCTAACTTCAGATGTTTGTCTTTCCCTAATTAGATACACGTAATCCATTCACCCGGGTTGTGACGTTCCCCTTCCCTTGTCCTCGCTGTCTTTGGCCAGACAATGAGCACAAAGATACAGTAGGACTCGTTTTCTCATTATTGATTTCACGCACCAGCTGGCAGCTGTTTTAGCTTGTTCGTTTTTATAACCCTCTGGGCAACTTTTTAAAAGTACTTTTCTTTGACCATCTGCTAAATGCAATTGGTTTAATAATTAAAGACTTGCCATCCCTTTTCAGATAAATACAAATGCTGTTTCTGCAGCTGAGAGTTCAGCATTTTTGTTTTAAGCATAGGTGGGATGTTTTTTGTCAGTGCTGGGAGTGATGCAGTGGCTCCGCTGATACAGTTACAGCTCCTTCAAGGATCTCATCTCTCATGTTAATAAGGGTGGGGGAAGGAACTTTTCTGTGTGTTTGGTTCACAACCCAAACTGAGCGCAGGGAGGGGGAAGGAGGGGGTTGTGTCCAAGCTCTGCCTGTTTTTAAGTCTTGAGAATTCCCAATTCTTGCATTTGTAGGAATTCAGGGAAAACCTGAAGTGCTTAAGTGCACAAGCAGTGTATTTCAGTCTGAATTGTGTATTAGGGGCTGGTCATAAGGAGCAGGAGCATTCAGAGGTACTTTGCCAGTGCTGGCTGTGGCTGCGCTGATAGTAACAGGCCCTGGAACCACCATCTGCCTCTTCCCTGGCTGGGGTTGGGGCACAAACTGGAAACTCTTGGAAACTGTAAACGCTTCAAACTTGTCTGGTACATTCAGCTTCATTTTTTTCTTTTCTCTTTGAAGTGACAGGGAGTGAGATGCTAGTGTCTTTCTCGGACTAATTTGAGATAAGATTATAAGGAGTACGTTAAAGTTGTTTCTAGAAAAATAAAAAAAACCCAACCAAAAAACCCTACTTTATAAAAGTATAAGCAAAGACAGGAGGACACTACTGTGAATGGGTCCCTTGGAGCCCATGGTTTCTACATGTTGTGTGCTTCATAGGCAGGATATGTAAAAAAGATCCAACCTTAGTTTGAACTCATCTTTATGCTGTGATTAGATCTAAACTTTCCCATGTTTCCTTTAAAAAGGGCTGCTGAAAAATCCTTCTGTTTACCAAACAGTTTACCATTTGTTTCTGATGTACCTCAAAGCTGACCTGTAGGATTACTCTCTTGAGAGGTGAAAAAGGGTAATTCATTTTTTATGTTCCTTTAATCTTAGAATTCCTTCAAGAACTCGCTATGCAGGAATTGGTGCTTTGTATTTTGCTGTGGCATCACATATTCACCAAACATTCTTTGCTGCACAATATATGCTTCCAAAATCGGTATAGAAATTTGTGTGGAAGAAGAAAGCCTATCTGAATTTGTGAGGGCTTTTAAATACAATTGAATGAGACTCTTTTCTACAGAATGAAAAAGGAAATAGTCATATGTTTTCTTAATAAGATGAAAGATATCTGTGTTTGCTTTGAGATTTTTATGTTTGTTTGTTTTAAAAGTATTCCCATCTTTAATATTTTTGTACTTTACAAACATAATCTTGTTCCAGACAGCTGTGATCTCTGGTCTCCTCTAATTCCTAAAGTAGACAAGAGCAAGTCAAATTTTCCAGAGTATCTGGCTAAATATCCCCTGAAATATAATTGAACTGAAAGTGAATGCTTACAGTAAAAGTTCAGATTAGAGTGCAAAGTTTGCATGAGAAATTCCTTTCTTGAACTTAATCCTGTGGTGGTTTTCATATGAAGCATTCTCATCATAGATTTCATGGTTGTAGTATTTTTTTAGATTGCAACAAGTATGCAGTAAGCTGTATAAACCATGCTGTGCTTTGGATAGGTATTTTTCTTTCAAACAAACCTCCTCACTTCTCTTCATTTTCTGCTGCTTAATTTCATGAGCTGACTCACTTTGTGAGGCTGTTAATTACAGGCCTGTTGAACTCCATATAAATGTGAAATGGGCAGAAGAGATAAATAGAATTTCTTGTATTTGTTGGAATAACACAGTTGACAAAATCAATGACAGCTGAACAAAGCACATTTAGGTCAAAATGATGTTTCTTTTTAGTAGGTTAGAATTATTCTTCCTTGAATGCCCTTAACCTCTTAAAAGTGTTTCACAATACTTTGTGTAGTTTCTTTGAAGTGTCCTTTTCCTGTGCTGAGTTTAGTTATAAATGAACTGCAGGCAGATGAACGCCCAATAAGCCAAGGCAGGGAATTTGGTTCAGGATCAGGCCATGAGCTGTGGTTCAGGCTCTCATGGGCACAGCTCTACCATGGGTAGAAATTTGGTCAAATCCTGCAGATCCTGGGATGACTGCAGGAACTGCTGCATTTGATTTTCTTTAAATATAGTTAATGCTCCTTGATTTGCTCCTTGATACTGTTTACATTAACTTACTCAGGAGTGTGGGAGAAACTGCTCATCCTCTGCCTCTTAGTGCTGGTCTATGCAGACAGCTGAATGCTTCCTTCTTTCTGAAATCTTTGTAAAGAGGTTAGGAAGGAAAACTCTTAAAAGCAGTTCTGCCCATAGCTCTCCTGATCTTTCCCTGCTTTGGAGCTGCACCCCTTTTCTGGGGAGAAGGGCAGAAACCCTGGATGGGGTTTTGCGGCACAGTGCTCTGTAGGTCTAAACCTTGTGAACAAGTGGATTTATTGGGTTTTTTGGTAGTGTTTCCCACCCAACTTCCTTCACTATACAGAAGGCAAATTCTTCACAAATAGCGCAGTCTAGAAATAAGTTCAAGGTGTGTAAAAGGAGCAGTCATCATAAAACGTGTTCATGTGTCTGCGGTTCCCAGGATAAATATTGTTGTTTGCACTAAGTAATGATGGGACATTGGTACAAATTCTGAAAGCAAGAAATGGTGTTTCAGAAATTATTTTTTCTTGGGTTTTTTCTTTTGACAAACCTTACCCAGATTTTTTTACTCTCAAGTGGCTTTTTCGGTTGCTGGGCTGTGGGGTGGTGTTTATGACAGGCAGGTTTCTTTGGGATGTGGCTACAGACAGCTGTCTCCTTTTGAAAATGGACTTCTGGCTTTGAGGTGCAGTTTGAAATGGATGTTGACATGTGTAAATTAATCCAGTTTGTCACATACATTGGAGTGTGGCAGTGAGTGGGTTTTTTTCCTCCCTTCCTCTTCAGCCCGTCCCCTTTTAATAAAAATATAGGCAGAGTTTTTTTTTTTTTTACGCTACAGCCAGAATCATTATGTAATTACTTAATTGATCCCCTATGGGATATGCCTCACATCTCTGCTACAGGACTCCACATCATGGTTCAAAATAAAAATGTGAAAGGATTCATTCTCTGCTAAAAAGTGCATTTTCTGTACCATGCCATTGATTGCTTTCAGATGGTGAACCGGAAAGGATTTATGTCCCACCACACATTTCTGTAAAGATTGTCAGTAAAAATGGAATCTCTCTGCAAAATTTCAAGTCCTGAATAATTCCTGTGCTTTTAAAATGGAAATGCAGACTCTTCAGTGGAGTGAACTATTGATAATGCTATAAGCAATACACTAAAAATTTGATAGATCTAGTTTTGTCTCTAGTCTAATAATAATGTTAATACTTAGAATGTTTTATTTATGGCACTGAAAGAATTTAGCTCATTAAATGGTGGTCTAGAATAATTTGCCAGTTTTGATCCTGTCTCCATGATGATGCAATACATTGTGTATGCCCTTGTTTTCAGTCCTGTGGAGTGACTGGTACCCTCATCTATATATAGAAACAGTCAAATATTTTTTGCAGATCTAATGAGCTGGATTTTTCAGATCTGTTCTCTAGCTTGTGGCATTTGTGCAAGCAATTTATGCTGATCTCAGTGAGATTTAATTGTGCAAATAATTCCCGTAGGACAGAAGGAGACATTAAACGCTTTGGACAGTACAGGAGAAAACATGGGTGGTCATTGTTTCTGTGGTATAATCTTTAAGTATAGATAATATAAAATAGTGTTCTGAGAAGTTTTTTAGGTTATGTTAACACTAAATTTTCATTTTATTTCTTGCTGTACAAGTAAAATGTTAACTGCAATTAAATGTGTTTTCAAAGGAGGATTCAGCTCAAGCTAAGAAACCCATTGCTCAAAGTAGTTCATATAAAGCTATTATGCCAATTTGCATTTCAGAAAACAAAGCTGTTTACATCAAAGTATGAAAAATGCTTTTTTTCTAAATACTATGAATTTTGATGTATTATTCCAGTTTTATTTAGGTTCAGTTCAATTAGTATATTCTAAGTTCTGAAGACCATTTAAAAAAAAACCCAAAACATGACCACAACCACTGCTGGAAAATACGTCATCTTCTGGAATAGAAAGAACAGCTTATTTAAGATCCATCATTTAAGTTCTGTAAAACTAAAAAAACCCCAAACATAACAATGAAACCCTGAAAAAAAAAAATTGAAACCCCAAACAAAATAAACTACCACCCAAAACAACCCCACAAGACCAAATCTTAAAAAAAATTCCAGATTGGTATTGTTGGTGCTTCCAAGTGAATGAAATGCATAATGGTGAAGATGGCTAGATGGTAATTATTTTTCAATTTCACATACTTTATTGTCAAACATAGTTTCTTGAAGATTTTTTTCTGTTTGTTAGCAAGTTATATCAAATACTGTAAGATTTGTAGGTGCCATTAAAAATCCATATTGATTTCACAGAGTCAACTGGGAGTTTTCTTGGAAAGTCAATCATTAGTTGAATGAGTGTCCAAAGTATGTTCTGTTTTCTATTAGTAGTTCAAGTTTTTAAGCAAAAATAAGTATTTTGTAGTAGTATTTCCTGAGTTCTGGCATGTAAAGATTCATATTTTTCAACCAGTGCTGCTGCTGTAGTGATGTGCTGTTCTGCCCTGTGTACCTCTGCAAGTGATGCTTGAGGCTTCATTATTGTTTCATGTTCTAATTCAGTTGGATTCAGTCTTTGAGCTTTCATAGTATGCGGTGCTTTACTGTCTGACCCTGAATATATATTTAGCCCTGCAGTGATTCATTGTGCTGGGCAGTGGCAAACACCAATGAATCAGAAACTCTTGGCCCTGAGGAGCTTGGAAACTCACTGTACAGGATAAGGGGTGGTGGGGGAGCAAGATTACAAGCAGAGTGAACAAGATAATGACTGGTGATAAAAGAGCCCTTTCCCCTCTCTAATGCCTGAGGTAGGATTTAATTTAAGGGGTTAGAAGAGTGAATGAGAGGGAAAGATTCAAGAGGTCAAAGCAGAGGGTTTCAGTGAGGTTAGGTGACTGTCCTGCAGAGGCCGGCGCCGCAGAGACGGCCTGTTAGCGGCTGGGGAAGGTGTGTTTGGAGGCTGTGGAGCACCTGATGATTTACCCTCAGTGCTCAACCCGCTCAGTGGGTTAACTGCGCTGCCTACTGCAGCTCTTCTAGTTTCTTAGTTTCTTTCTGCAAAGTGATGTGGAAGAAGAGATGGGAGGTTATTACAGGGGTAGGGATGGAGGTTAGCTAATGATTCCTTTTACTCCATCCATGTCCTTTGGTGTTGGGAAGGTGTAAGTTTGGATTTGGGAGACTGAAGGAGCTTAAGCTTTGCAATATGTATTTGCCTCCTGGAATGCAATCGTGCAGCTTGTCCTTGTGCATTCAGAGTGTCCTGGAGCTCAGCGGAAGGATTTTAGCTTTTCATCTTGTTTCTGTTGACAATTCCTTTCTTACACTCCTGAGGAGAGATTTTTCAGAGAGGAGGTGGCACCATCATCACAGGTCAGGTAGAGTGGTTGTAATTAATTGATGATACATTGTCCTTACACTTACTTTCACGGACAGTTTATGGGATATCTACGCTAATGGATCGATCCTGTTTAATGTATATTAGTAATTAAAGAAAATACATTTTTAAGAGGCAGGATATATTTAATTTTAATAACTACCTTTCCCTGAATCAAGAAGTCTTTGCACAGAACTCTAATGGGTAACATTAGTCAAATGTGTGATAGATCAAATTGTTAAGTATGAAGGGTGTTGTTAATGTAACGCAGAAGAGAAATCTTGTGAGGTAACTCTGAATAACACACAGAAAGAGTGCATTCATCATGGTATGCTGACAAAACATCTGAGTAATGATGGCCATTAAATCTTTTGTCATGGCTAAGATATGAAAAAAGAAAACAAGTTAAAGTGTGAGCCATTTAGGAAAATTGCCATTTGACATGTAAACCTTTCTGTCTCTATGTATTCATTTTTATATTATGGAATGAATTTGCATTTTAGAAGGAAACTTGATTTGCCTAGCAATTATGGGGGGAAAAAGGTGAGTTTCAATCTCTAGTTAGTCAAACATTTAAATGGAAAGAGCAGAGTTTTCTTTTTTTTTTTTAATTTATTTTTTTCTCTCCTTGATCCTCGAGTTTGATTTTAATACAGTGCATGGGGAAAAAAGAGCCCCACGACATTGAAGAAGATTTGATTTATTGATCTATTTATTTTTGAAAAAGACCCAGTATCCTACCTTCTCTATTGTCTTTGCATGACACTGTGTGTGAATGGATTTTAATTGGACCACTTTAAAGCCTGGGAGAAGGGAGTGATTCAGAAACGCTCAGCACTGCTCTTGCTTCCTGTATAAATAAGCTTGCTGAATTTTGTGGTGGGGGATTGGAAGAAGACAAAATTCAAGCAGAAGTGATTTCATAAAGTACAGTTTCAGTGATTATACAGATCTGTAAATATCTAGTCCTTGCTGATGCTTGTGTTGACAAATGATGGTCTGTGTTTATCTGTCTGGACACAGATGTTTTTCTGTACTGAATTACGAGTTTACACATCAAAGGCAGAATCTAGTCAAGCTCCTGCTATAGTGAATGTTCACTGAAGAGTTGTTGGGAAGAGCAGTAACCTCATTAGGCTCAATCCTGTCCAGTTTTTCTGTAATCTCTGTATGTTTTTAAGTACAGGTGATGTCTTTAAGTTATACCATACTCTGCATCTTGAAAGTAAGAAAAATCTGTTGAAGCCTTTCTGGGAAAGGCATGAGTTCTAGGGAGAGGATGTCCATCCTGTCAGAAAGTGATGGCCACTCCTCTCCGTGGCACTGCTGCTACCTCCACTCCATTGGTGATATGTGGAATTTAGTGGAGGGCATCTTACTCTTTTGGTGACATGGCTATTAATTGCCCTTTCAGATTTTTTTTGGTTTAGGTCAGGAAATACTGTGCTTGTGACCAAGGACACAGAAATGAACAGAAAAGATGTGACTTGTGAAAAAGCCCTGTTTGGTGGTTGTCAGGTTTTTTGGTTTTTTTTTCCTGATACTTGCTTTTGATGTTCCTTTGGCTTCCTAGTGCTTTCAAGGACAAAAGGGTAATATTTTGAGTAGTTATAGCTAGGAAAATATAAAGAAAAATATAAAGAATCACAGAAATAGTTTACTAATCACAAAGAAAAGAAGGTATGCCAAAGCAGTACAACGGAAAAGATACTATTAGACATAAAGAGAAACAGTAGCAATTGAAATCTCCAGAAAGAAAGAAAAAGAAGTTTCCGGAAGTCACGCAATGGAATCGAATTGCCATTCTGTCCCCTTTCTCTCCCCAAACATATTACCACATTTTGCATTTTTGGACTGTGTGATGATGCTGAGTGAGCTTTAGTGGTGGTTGACCCACAGCTTGGAGTTGAGTTGCTGGGTTGTTCGGACACACACGCCCTATCTGCTTCTCTTGTATTGTCGTGTTTAGTCTCCAGTCTGGCCATGTCTGTGGCATCTTATGTTCACCTGAAGAAGAGGAATACTGTGAAGAGTGTTGACATTTCCTCCAACAAATGGCTTTTTGTGAAAAGAACAGACATAACTAACCAAGCTGGGAAACTCCAGAGAAATTGGAGTTAGGCTGTAATCTTTTAAACTCAAAATTGATGCCTGACAGCACAGAGTAATGCGGTGTGAGTAATGCCAGAATTTGAGCTGCCTGTGTACATTAGGAAATATTAAGAGTAATTAAATTAATTTTAGAACTTTGAAAGTTTTAGTTCTCGAGCTGCTTGATAAAAAGGACTTTTTTCTCAATTGTGAAGACTTTCAACTGATGTATTTTAAAAGAGCGTCTGAGAAATAAAACCATCAGTGCAGTTGGTGAAACCAGCAGTGAATAAAAAACTGTGACAGCAGTTTCATTAGAAGAAGTGAGAGATGCTGAATTGAATTATTTGCACAAAGAAGATTGGGGGCAGTTCTAAATCTGAATTTCCCTGTTACCATATCTCAGCTTTTAATATCTTACACCAAGTTAAACGTGCATTGGGGTTTCAGGAGATCTTAGACTTGATGCTAAAAAATAGCCGAAGAGTATATTGAAAGATGGGCCGTTTATTTGTGGTCTATGGTTCTGTTGTACTGTTAGAATATTTGTTGGGGTAGCTGCTTAGATATAAAGGCTTGCATGATGACGTGTGAATAAAGCAATGAACTTAAGTGTATTTGGTGAAGTCACTGAATCATCATCATCTGTGAGAGAGTATTTCTGAATTGCTGTAACAGAGACAGTAAAGAATTACAGTAAGAGAAATAAAACTCAGAGTACCCAGTTACTCTGATATGGTGGCTGAAAAGCCAGCCGGTAGTTAGTTCTCAATTTCGGGAGGTTGATGGAATTGGTATTTTGTAGCAGCTGGTTCCAATATCACATTTTCATAAGAAGATAAGTAAGAAGAAACTAGTGATGTTGAAATGAAGAAAGAATGTGTGGTAAGACATTTTGAAGTTGATACAAAGGTCTGTCAGGTCACCAGAGTGTATCCACAGAAGCAACGTTCTGTTATTATATTAGGAGGAAATGAGGCAAATTACAATAAAAACTACATTTAACCAAGAAAGAATTTTTGTAGCAAAATGATCCAGATGGTTTATCTTAACCCTGACAGCAAAATATGTTAAGCAGATTAGAAATTGAGACATCAGTGATATGGGAGGGACTGTTTGGAGCAATGCTTCTGTGGCTCAGAAGGCCCTTGTGGGAGAGATGTCGTCTTAAACGGCGTAGCTGGTGAGTCACTGCTTTGAGAGAGCCAGAACCCGTGACCAGCACTAACCCCTTAGTATTAGCAATTAAATTATTACTGCGTTAATGTGTTTGGAGGGAGTAACCCAACCAATAGCCTTTCTCTGGAGAGGAATTCTTAGGTTTACTATACGCTTTTTTTCCTGTGGGGGTGGTGGTGAGAGAGGGATCTCTGGTGGCCCTGCTGAAGATACTGGTGTTGTGCAATAAACAGGCTGATGAAAGATGACAAAAGTGAGCAGCCTTTGGGGAATGCTGAGTGCTGCTTTAAAATAAAAATCTTCCAGATGACTTCGAATTGCCTCAAATTATATATGGTAGACAATCAGATGAACTTTACTATTTTGCACAACTGCTTATTAAAGGTCTCATAGCTTCTCAAAACTGATCCTCTGTTCTTTTGTCCAAGGCAGGGCATTGAATATCTGTTCTAGCACGCACACTGGGACTTGGTTGAATACAAATTGCCTAGGCTGTATACCAATGCTTATACCAATTTTGAGCACCTACCAGTTTAGCTCTAATTGAACTGAAGTCAGAAGAAGAGGAAAAAGTTAGTTCAGTTTGCCTTTACAGGTACTTTCTTTCAGGTGTTTTCTTTTACTCACATTATATAAAATGTATCTAACATCTAGTTTTCTGTTGTATTTCTTGCAGCAATATGAAATTTAAAAAATTACTTTGCTAAGAAATTTCTAGTATTTGTTGCCATTAGATGTATCTTCATCTAATTAAGGAAATGGCAGCACAGCTTTGCAGTAGTTAAGGTTTGGGGGGTGTTTTTGATTGGTTACTTGAAGAATTTATTTAAATTAATAGTCAAATTTTAGTGATGCAAGTTTTGTTTTAATAAACTTGGCTTTCTGGAAAACCTGAAACTGATATATGCAACTTGGAAACAGTTGCATGTGTAACCTCATGCAAGTTTATTGAGTTTGTTTTAGTTTAATCCCTTCCAAGGGTAAACTTAGATAGCTTTCAAACATTAAACAGTGTGGTATTTAATTAGCAATATTTATACAGTAAAGAAAGGCAGGCAAATTCTGGAAATTCTTCTGCAAGTTGTTACAGCAAAGTAGCAGCTCTAAAAGAACTGAAGTGGATTGAATCTATTGATAATTTTAAACTGTAGAGGCATTTGTAAAATAGCTGAAAACACACATGAAACATGGAGAGAGGAAAAAGCTGGGCAGGAGAAGGGGTACAATAGCCAGTAATGGAATAAGAATCTAAGGAATATATGTAAAGGTTATGAAATCTTCTGACCTTGCTTAGGATATTGTTTTTGTTCTGGTTACCATATTCTTTAAAGATGTAACATTTGAAAAGGGGAATTTGATTGACCTTATGACTAAAGATAGGAACTCTAAAGAGAGGCTAAAATCATGAATTTCTATAACCTTTAAAGAGCAAAGGTTGAAAGGCATTTAATTGGAAAATATAAAATCTTCTGAATTATATATCACTATATAACTCTATTTCTTTTATATCAGAAATTATTATAAAAGGAAGACTATTTGTCAGTTGAGGAGCAAGTAACTCAGCAACCTCTGTGCACTCGCTCCTTTTGCCTTTCTGTTTCAAGCACAAGGTCCAACAGGCACCAAGGAAGCAGGTTTCCCTTTCACTTTTAAAATTACCAAAGCCTATTCAGAAAAAATATAAAACGGTTAATAAATGAATGTGGAAAAAAAACCCATCTGAGAAGTCTGAAATTACTCTCAGGTATTCAAGCAATCTTACTGATCATTGCTTGAGGAGGTTGGAAGGGTTCTTCTGAGTTTGGCAGGGGTTATAAAGTGGGTCAGCCTTTTTGGAGTGCACACAGACATTGGGGATAGACATGTCAGGGGACTGAAGATTATATTTTGTGCATATTGTAAGAGCAGAAATACGACTAGTTTCCTTCCAGTAGGACATAAAAGGACATTGTGTGTGTGTCGGGGGGTCTGGAAGTATTGAACAGAGGCTGAAGTGGATGGGTCAGTCTGTAGAGACTAATGCAGAAGACCCTGACTGTTGCTAGGTGACACTGTTTGGTGGTTGGTCTGCTTTCAGAAACGTATGATAAGAGTCTTGGTTGTTGGGTCCTGGCCTTTGACAGAGACAGTGGTACATCTTTCCTGGAAAGCTTGCAGGATTTGGTTCCTCAGAGTTCCCAAGGTAGGGAGTGGTTCCACACCCTCACATTTCAGGAGAAATGCCGCACTGCTGTATCTGTCTGCTAGCGGAATCCTTCCTCTGAAGGAGCGGTGGGAGATGAACCAAGCTTTGCAGCGCTATCGTAGCCGAAAACTCTTCTGGAATTACCAAAACACAGCATTCAATTTAAAATTCATTACACATGTAAACAGGTTTTAAGAGATGGTATAACTAGATGAGTTTTAAAATTATGCTATTCAATAAGTATTTTGTCCAATTATGTAATATTTCAGCTTTATTTACTCACCGAAGAGATTAGCATAAAAATGGCTGGTAAAAATCAAGAATACTTGAATCTTATATACTCAAGAAATATACCCAAGAAAATAAGGTGCATTTATGGCCTCATGTTTGTAATTTAAAGGTTCAAACTTGAAAGTTTGGACTTGAATTCTTTCATATGTAAAACCAGGCTTTGTGGTTTACCAGAAAGAACAATGTTTATGGTAAAATGCTCAGGTCCGGGTCACAGATCATTCAAGAACCATGTTTTAAAGTAGTTGGTAAACTGATAAAAGGAAGGTAAGCAGCAGCAGTGTCTCTTACCGTGTAGTTTGGTAGGCTTTGCTCAGCCAGTGACACCAAGAAAGAACTGCATCAGCTGTGCTGTTAACTTGTAGAAATGAAATAACTTTCCTACGAAATGAAGAGCTCCAAGAGGATACACTCAGTATTTCCCTTTATCTTTGATGAATGTAATGTCTTGTACTCTTGATCTAATGGAGTTTTTGCCACTGACATCACTGTTTAGATACAATAATTTAAACATGTTCATTGAGTTTAAATTAGGCAGCTTTTACATGCAGGTCTAGTGCAATCTAGGACTGTGCAACAGTTCTCTTATTTGTCTCTTTCAGTATACAGTCACGTCATCTAAACGTTTTATGCCAAGAACATTAGGATGTTTTTGTTATTTTGTATTTGTAAATAACTACCATTTTGAGAGTAATGTCTGGTCACTTGAGCTTGTGTATTGATTGAATCTTACTGCTGAATAGGATCCATGAGAATGCTGAAGGTCCCATTAGAAAATACATAGCTTGATTTATACTTGATGAGAGCTACATTGATCACATTCACATACTGAAACAATTATTGATGGAATCTATGATGAACAAGTCATTCTGGTTGTGATGAACATTGGCTTCTAGCAGACATTTGACACTGAACCATGAGATTCTTTGTTGTTACAGCACATCTGAGAAAATCATTAAGCTTTTTGAAGCCTTTACAGGCTGGGTCTAAGAGTATTATTTGCATTAAGACCCATCAAGTTCCTTTCACATCAATTTTGGCATTCTTGTAGAAGTACATTAGCAACTTTGTGTTATCAGTAGCTGTAGCATATATTACAAGCAGAAGTATAAATGTAGCTCACTTTATTATCAGCATGTACATGTTTTCCCTTTGCAGACAGTACCAGAGTACCCTATGAGAAAAAGCAGAACGTATTTAAGCTGTGTAAAATGTGCTTATAACATTGTGAAGACAAACTGCAGCAACTCTAAAGGAAAGATTTGAAAATATTTGCAGTTCAAAGTTCTTTTGGTTCCTATATTCTTCTCGTGGAAAGGAACGTTGAAAAATCAATGAAATGTCTTTCTAGGATTGTTTTAACGAAGTTTACATGATGGGAAGAGTGTATGCTGTCATTTAAAGAAAGTATGTGTTTGTGTATTTTTTACACTGCAAGTCACAGGGTTTAGCTGAGAATTCCTAGAGTAGAAGCAGATTTCCAAGAATTTTAACAGTTTTTGCAATCTGAAATGAAGAAAACTGCCTGTTAAAGTAAGCAGGAAAGTCAGTAAACACTCTCCAATGTCATTCAAACCATTTAAATGGTTATGTAATGTTCTGTAAATGATATCAAACTGCTTATAAGCAATTATTTGCAGCCCATTTCATGTCATTGAACATGAAGGGAAGAAAGCTGTGCTTGGATTATTGGCAAGTTCGTTACGTGCCAAAGTATTATCGTATATATTTGGGACTATGAAATCTGCTTCCAAGAGAAACAGGAAAAATTTCTGGCCACCCATAGACTAGTTGAAGACAAAGCTCGTCAATTCAACAACACAATGGTTAGAAACTTGACCAGCAGAGGAATACACTTTGTCTACTTAAAGATCTGAATTGATTTGTGTAACAGCCTGAATAATGAATGTGGATTTTTATTTTGGTCTCCTGAGTGAGCGATGCTGTTTCGCTCACTGCAAATTCTTTGCTTATGATTTTTAAGTTAAATTTGCTCAGTATAATTTTAGTTTCTGGAATGTTGTTATCTTAAAAATACAACATTTTTAATTGTCTTTTTTGAAAGACACTGGTAATTGCTGTAATGTTATATAGAGAATAGTTTGCAGATTTACTACTATTCTATTATTTAAGTCTTTGGAGCTTCCTGACCCAGTGTACTCCGGCCTGGAGGCTTACTGTCAGTCCTCCTGACCTTTTTGCACTTGCCATTTTCTTTGTTTTTTCAATAAAGTGGTGTTAAATGTAATGAAGTAGATATATAAAAGCTAATACTCTTTTTCTTTCCAAGCAGTTATTTGATGCAAGTGCATGTAAAAGTCTCTTACGCGAGCAAAAGAGGGTCATGCTTTGTACTTTACATGCTGGGTAACTGATGGGCAAAACTCCTTTCCAAAGGATGCTGAAGGGCAACCCCAAGGCTAATTATTGCCCTATATCTTCCTGTTTCCAACACACACACACGTATATTTTTTCCAATTTTCTTGAGGACCAGAAATTGGGAAGTCACGAAAAAGAGAGTTTCATGGTCTTGATGCTAGTAAGTTTTGCATCGACCTACATCAGAAATGCATGAAGTAAAATAAAAATGTTAAAAAGGATTATTCAACCTACCAAACTTTGCTGTTAAAACCTGTAGTGTTCAGCAGTGATTTTTGCTCAGGATCACTTTCATTAGGTAACCGCTAGGGATGTGCCATATGTAGAAGAATCAAATAGATGGAGCTGACTCACACTTGGACTTGCACAGGTGCATTTGCAGAATGTAGCCCCTGAATAATTTAGAAATCAATAGTACAGAAGAGATGCAGCTAAATTTTACAGTGTGCTGAAAAAGTTATAATTTCATAAATTCTTATTTTATTTAAAACTTGGACTACTCCAAACTTTGAATATTTTTCTGTTTCCTTTCCAGAAGTTCTTGGGTGAGGAGTAGATGGGGGGGAAATGTGGGAAAATACTACTTAAATGCAGACGATGGAGTAAAGGAATAAAATACCCATTTTTCTTCAAGTACTTCTAAATGTTGTTTAGATGAGAATGTTTTGCAGAACTTTCTGGTCTGGTTTTGAAAAAATGTATTATTTCAGCTAAAAAAGATGAGAAAAATTCTAACCTTGTGTTTTCGAAACATTTAGGATTTTGCTGTTTGCATATCAATACGTGCACTCAGTTCGGTGGGAATTCGGGCACTGTGTGCTTTGAAACACATGAAGATGGCATGTTGAATGCCTGCCGTGATGGATAACAAATTCATCTCTTAGTATTTAGCTGCTTGTTGTGCTGGTCTTAAATTATATGAGTTTCTGCTGCTAAATGCTTAAATCTGCCCCTTTTCTCCCAGATGTTTGGAATAACCGATGTGAAAATCTCTGGGGAAGCTGCTTTGGTGAGGTGTGGGATCAGTACTGAATGCATTGCTGTACAGAATGCCTGTAAAAGACATGGTAAAAGCAACATGGAGATGCTAGAGGGTTTGGGAAGAAGCATCTTTTCACACGTGGTCACTCATCATTAAAGTGAGATAAAACACCGATATATTCTCTCAAGGTAGAAGTTTGGTTAATACATTTTAAAAAAAAAAATTTTATAGTGGGTATGGCGTTAAGTGAGAGTTACACAAAGATCTTTTGAAGCATATATGAAAAGAAAGTAAATTTAGTGAAGTTACTTCCTTACCTGTAATAAAATTGTTAAGAAAATCATTAAAAAATTGAAGAGTGACATTGGTGATTCTCTACATCATTTAAGCAAGGGTAAATACAGAAGAGGGAAAAGGCCAGAAATTAAAGTTCTTTAAGAAATAGTGAGCATCATTGACTTGCTACCATATGAGGTCTCTTGCTGAAGTTTATTTATTCTTGCCCCCCCCCCCAAATGGCAAGAGGACAGTTCATTCCTTCTAGATGCAGGACATCTTGTTCCTAATGACTTAAACTCATTTTTTTCCCCTCCTTGCATTCCAGATGCTCACAGATGATAGCTCTGTTATGGTATCAAGCATATTTGTTAATAAGAAAGTAACTTAAGTAGTTAACATAACAGAAGTTGATTTGACCTGCCGATATGCATTTTTGCAGAATAAACAAAGCCTGTTATCTGAGATTTTATTTATAAGGATCTGTTCAAGTGATCTGAGATCCCCCCTTGTTTGCCTATCCTGCCCTAGACCTCAGCACATAATCTCACTGTACTGCTGCCCTTTTGACATCTGATTGCCCTTTCCATCAGTATCCATCCAAAAGCATATTTGTCTAAAAAGGAAACAATTAAATTCCAATCTCATACAGAAAACCTTTACTTTTCAAAGAAAACATACTGAAGAAGTCACAAAGTCGTACATGATGGGGAACCCTAGCTAAATCAGAACCAGAAGTCATTAGGCCAAATTCAGCTCCTGCCAAAATAGACACCAAGTCACTGATCTTGATGATATTTTGCCCCTGTTTATATTAGTAGTATTATATGCACTTAGTTTTTGTTTTTCCATTGAATCCTGTAGTAAGACTATATTATATTGTATGTGACAAATATTATTAACATGCAACATAAATAACAAGTATGATTGGTGAATACCTCAAATAAGAAATGACCTACTTGTTATAACCAACTATAATAATGGGTTAAAATGACTGAATTCTATGAAATTCAGTTTAAACAATGTTAGTGCCATCAAATACTTGTATGTGATTTCACAAGAATCTCAGAGTTACATTACAGCATTTTTTTTCAAGGATAGCAATACACTATAAAAGTGCACAGTAATGCAGGGAAAGAGCAGATCTGCTGCTTTCAGTGTTTGCACATCCTTTTCTGTTTGTAGATTTTCAAACAGTCCCACCTGGGAAACACCTTTTTTTCCTTCACGCTGAATATTGTACCCTTATTTTGACCCTAGTCACAGGCTGCATAGTTTTGGATCTTAAGTTTGAGCACTGTGTTTTCCATTATCTGTGGCTGCAAACAGCTTCTAAAAAGGTACAAATAATTCATAATGTATTATCAGTGGCATAATTGAGTTATACTCTTCTAATGGAGGTTTGATAGGGAAGCAGTCCCCGTGTCTTGTCTTCAAAGCCCTTCACGCTGATGATTTACTAAAGGGAGTTTTGTCACCGGTGGCTCATTGTAACTTTCTTCAGGAGCAACCAGGTAAATGTGCAGCATGGCTCTGTCAGAGTGAAGTGCAAACCCGATTTACTGTGTGGCCGTCCTAATTAACATCATCAAAGAAGAAAGAGAAGAGGCAAATGCCTCCATCTTACTCGTAGAGTAAGTGGTGTAAAGTGAAAAAAAAGACATTTTTTGTGTGTTTGGATTTTTAACTGTTAACATTCAGCTGTCAGGTTGTATCTGTGGATTATACATTATAGATTAAAGGTGGACTATATCAATTTTAAGGGACTAATGGCTATTAAGACTTGTTTAAGTATTTACCATATACATACATAGAGCTAAAAATGTCACCCTTTCTTCCTTGGTTTGCTGTTAAAAAATGAAGATGTTTGTAATTTGATCTTTGGAAGAAGAATGCAGCCTGGATGGCCACTGATCAGATTAGGAACTTTTCCCTGTGTACCCAGACTAGTAAATCTGCAGCATAAAATGTGGAGCAAGCTGTGAGGGAGGCTCATAGCTCTTGCTGACAACCCACATCCTTAACAGTAGGAAGTTGAAAGTTGGTGTGGACAGATTTTACTCCTGTAGTTTTTTGGCAAAGGCCTGTTTTTATCAGTGAACTTCTGAACATAATTCCTACCTGAGAGAAGTTGAAACAGCATAGCTTTGTCATTAATTAAATTTCCCCCAGCTACTGTTTTAAGATAGAAATGACTGAAATGACATTTCCAAGGATCTGGTATGTCAGTGACATTTCCCTGAGTACCACTTCTCTGCAGGTGGAATTCCCAGGAATTATTAAAGCCCCATTACTGATACGGCTAGCTAATTCCCAACCCAACCTAATTTTGTTACGTCTCCAAGTATGCAGGCTTGAATGCGTGTGGATTTACAGTGCGTGAACAACTTTGGAGATTTCTAACTGCTAACAAGACTTTCTCTGTTTAGTCAGTTTTATGTTACTGGAAAGGGATTAACTGGTGCATTCCAAACCTGCACAGTTAATGGACTTGTAAGCTATTATCTCCTAATTGTAGGACTGCAACTTGCCTATGCAATCTTTTTGTCCAGTTCAAGACCAAAAAGTGTGCTAAATTTTTGGTGGCTGAGAACTAGCCAAGGGTCAGTATCAAAGGGAGTCTGCCACTATAGCTGGTGACTTCACTAACAGCAGCTTAGCTGGCAATGCCACATGGTGTATCATTCTGTCCCTTAGCAGAATTCTTTTTAAAACATATATAGACTGAGAAACATCTGTGTGCACGGAGTTACCGTACAGTTGTTAGGGGAAGAGAGATGCATTTGCTTGCTTGTCTGTTTAACAATTGAAATCACAAAAAAAGACTGTAAATGCTTTCCTATTTGATATTCAAAGGTAAAGCAAATTCAGCTAAGTGAATTTAAAAAATTGGTTTTAACAATGAGGTTAATATTTTTTCCCAGCTCTCTGATTGACAGTTTAATGGAGATTTTATTGTGTTATGTTAATGATGTCATTGGAATATATATTTCTTTGTTTGCATCTGTCACTTATAGAGTTAATTAATATTCTGCTGTTCCATATAGCTTTTTGTATAAAATCAGTTCCCTTACTCGTTGCATATATTAGGCAGCTGAGTTCTTACCAAAAAAAAAAAAAAAGTTTGCAATGTTCTGACCAACTAAATGTCTCTACAAACAGAAATGCATTTTGCTAGTGATACCTTCTACAAAACAATACTAAAATATTGGTGTAGTACATAAGCCTTTTACCACCCTTGAAAACCCAGCTTGAACCTTGAGCTAGTCATTTACATGATGTTTCCTTGGGATTACCTACATTCTTGTCCACTTTGACCTTGTAATTTTGCTCACAGTTGGAAATGTAATGCAGAGTGACTAAGATAATGTTGTTTACACAGACTTTAAGTGGAGTGACATTATAGTCAAGCAAGTGTCACATCACCCAAAGTGAAGGAAGACTTAATTACCATAATCCTGTGAATACTAAAATTCCTTAGCCATGTGTAGCATAATAATGTAATGTTCTGCATGTTACATTTAATAAGCTGAAGGTAATGTATTAACTCTCGGGGATCTTTTGGTTATCTTAAACTGAAAGCAAAGAGATTTAGAGCGGGTCAGAGGAAATTCTGTGGTCAGTGTAGATTCTTGGTGTGTTATACTGCTAACAGTATACCATCTTCCCTTAAATGTGTGGTTTGACAGGCAGAGAAAAGTGAAGCAACTGTACCAGCGTCTCTGTTGATCTAATGGGTATAGTCTGGGCCCAGGATTTCTGCAGGTGATGAAGGCTAAAGTTCATTAAATAAAGGAATGATAGGAATGAGACAGTCATAAAAACATCCTGTGTCATGGCAAACATACCATTAAGTGGAGAGGAGTGTTAAATACTGCAAGACTGGAACAAGCCGTTCCTTAAATATTCAAACAATCCTACCTTTTTACTGATAGTCAGTGCACCAGCCTTATGGACTCGACCAGAATAAGAAGTGAGATCTTGGATGAGTATATAATCGTAAAAGGCAAATCATGAGCAATTACTGTGCTTCAGAAAAGTAAAGTATTTGTCATGTTCTATTCTGAGCAGCATGTAATAATTTTATGAAAATGGAGTGACTATTCTTAATATATGTTTTTATTTCAGTAACACTAAGTAGAAGTGCACAGGCTACTGCGTGCATTAAACGCATTTGCCCTAAAAATCAGACTATTTAACAACTGAAAGAATGCTGTTTAGGCAAAACCGGAGTACAGCAAACAGCTGTTTTCCTTTTATTACTCGAGAGCACAGATTCTCCAGATCCTGTCTGGCCTGTTGTCCTGTTGTCTGGGCATGACACTTCAGTGGTCAGTGGCCAACAGTGATAGATGGATTCAAAAGCACAGGTGAATAACCCAGTGTGGTATAGTATTGTTTGAAATACAAGTTTTGAGTTTGCATCTTAATGAGAGTAGCACCAGATACAGTTGTTTCATCTTGGGTGGTGGTATGTGCTTTTATGTAGGAACTGCTTTTAATAATAACTGTAAGTATTTAGTTTGAGTTTAATGTCTAAAGTTTGGTTCTGAGGACTGCAAACCAATGAAAGTTTGCATGAAAATGTGAAAAAGCTGGACATTAAAGAAGCAGTGTATGCTGCTGCTGTATGATCACGGAATCATCTATTTACATTTCACAGAATCATCTAGGTTGGAAAAGACCTTGAAGATAATCTAGTCCAACCATTAAATGGTAAATGATATTAGTGTACAAACAGGCAGAAGCACTTGAGTAGTGATTTGATAGCTGTTGGTTTGTGCTGGCACAAAAATGCTTTTTGCTTGCTTACACCATCGTGTAACCTTGATGCAATCGACTTTAATGGAATTGGTCTTATTTGTGGAGAGGGGGTAGGGAAGAAGGCTTTCTATATATTTGTAAGGACTTTTTAAAATGGCTGTTAGCATTAAGGATGCTCTGTGAAAGGAGGGTGCAGACTGTCATCACATGGTCTGTGTTAAGGTTTTGTTGTATTACAGCGGCCTTTGAAAGATGTTCCTGAGAAGTGGTGCTCTGCCCTGGGAACGGAGTGTGGAGGCAAGAAAAGATGGTACCCTCCTGTCTCCTCTGGCTGTCCAGGAGGGCATCATTTCTGAAGAAGCAGCAATTCCAAGAGGAGCACAGGTTACTCTTGGGTGTGAAGCACATCATGCTCTCCTTGCTGAAGTCATCCTGGCAGGACAGGCTGGGCCTGGGCCTGTGCTGCCCCTTTTGTTTTGTGCCCCTAATTGCCTCTGTCCTATGAAAAAAACAGTGGGGAAGGGGTGGTCAGTCTTGTAAGTATTTCTGTGGTAATACTGAGAATCAAATCCTCTATACACTTCCAGGAAAAATAAATCAAAATTTTGAAGAATGAAATGAGTATAGTGAAACAACTGTTAGCCGTCGTCCTGGCGCAGAGCGGGTCTCTGCTCGCTGGGGTGTCAGTAGTCATGCACATACATTAGAGGCGTGCTAATATAATTTTCAAGATACCTCTTATTTTTTTGTTTACTTTCCAACCATTTTGCATGTTTAAAATAAAATGCTAAATCTCTGATTAGGGAAAATAATGTAGACTTGCTGTTTCTCAGATTGTTTTTGTAAAGTTAACCTCTGCTTAACGCTGCTGATGGCCAGAGGTCTCTCCTTGCCCTGTAGTATCCACTTAGGGTATTAGGATCTAAGTAATAGAAGACAAAACAAATGCAAATCACAGAGAGTGTAGTGTATATGAGAAAAGTTTTCTTGTTTCAGACTTCTTTCTTAGAAAAGCAAACTTCCAGTATGAGCAGTGATTGCCTCAGCTGGGCTGTGTTCTCATTTATGCCTCCATGCGCTCTCTCTGCTGGCTCTCTTGGTAGAATAGGATGATTTGGGGCTGCCACTTGAATTTCTGAAACAGGACTAAAAAGCTGTGGAAAGCAGAAGCAGCATTTAATGAAAAACCACCTTTTCGTAAACTCCTGCTCCAGCCCGTGCGTTGTTCGGGGGCTGTGGGGTGGGTGTGGGGTGCTCCTGCTCGACGGCTGCTTGTGTGCAGATTAGTTTTCATTGCTTCAAGCTGACCATATTTCCCTTTGAAATCAGGGCATTGGAGCTTTAACCTTGACACTGTGGTAATGCAGAAATCCTGCTGCACAGCCAGCGAGCTGGTGCTGGCGAGCGCGGAGCACCTGTGAGCACAGACTGTCGGGCTGGATCGGGGGCCCCAGGAGTGCGGGGGCTGCAGCTGCCGGGCTGAGCAGCAGTTGGAAGTGCTTCCTCGCTCCCTCTCGCCAAGCCCCCCGAGACCCTCTACAGGGTTTTAACTTTCTTTGGATGTATAATTTTTGTTGATTAACAGGAGTTCTGGGAAGGAGCCCTTTTGTAAAACCGATGACAAGGAGTTGCTGCCTGGGGCAGAGGCTGTCAAAGGATCTCCTTTGTGACTGCCATAGTGCAAATATTACCGAGGAACCAAAAATCCCTTCCCGCTCCCTGGGGGCGGCAGTGCTTGAACAGGAAACTCTTCATATCACTCGAGATGAATCTTACAGGTTCTGTCTTTTTTTTTTCTCCCCATTTCAAATTACAGAGTGTTTTGGAATATGCAGCTTTACAATACGATTCTTTGGATCAGAAAGGTCAGGGACTATTCCAGAGATCATCAGGATGCCAGCTCTTGGCTTTTGTCATTGCTGACTGCCTCAAGTGGGTTTGTTTTCCTACATGACTGAGTAGTTACTTCTGTCCTGGCTGAGAGCATTTTGGGTCCCAACATGTTTTCATTTTCCTCATGGAGATTTCACACTCTTTCCTGTATGGGTACAGAACGCAGAGGGTGGAGAAGGGTTTTCCAAGACATTCAGAAGTGCTGGTCATGAAGATCTGTAAGAACGGTCAGAGTGATTGGTGCTTGGGACGTGATAAACACTGTGTTTAAACACGTTTAAAGTTTAGTTTGGATAAAATCTGGTCATACTCCTTAAATGGAGCTTGATTGTAGGGCCAATGACAGTGGCCACTGGAGTGTCATCACTTGTGTCCATTTTGAAGGGGAAAGACGCAGCATTTTTGTTTCAGACTTTTCACAGTATAATATGAATTTTTCTACTATAAAACTAAACCAGTTTTTCTATAATTTCTTTTCCATTCCTATTAAAAAAACCTCCCAGTCACTTAAAAGTTATATTTTTGAAAAAAGTGCGATATAAATATCTAATTTATTGATCATCTGTGCTCAGAGAGAAGTGGAAGGTTCCGGGGAGGCAAAGCCCGGTGTTGGCGTGGGGAGGGCAGCGCTGCCTGCCCTGCCTGCACCCAGCTTCATGGAGAGGCGGCAGCCCTCTCAAATTCCTGCAACTGCAAAACTAATTAGTGAAATTAAGTTGAAAACGCTGTAAACAAGTGAAGTTGTTATTCATTCCGTACGGCACTACAAATGTGGGAGGACATGTTAAATGATAAATTAGGCATGAACTGCTTTAATCTGTAAGCTGAACATGCTAGCGAAGGGCCTGCATTTGTAATTAGTATTGGGGGCCACAGGAGAGTGGTGCCTCTTTTAAAACAGTGACAGGGAATTGATCAGTTTAGGTTGCCGTGGTAACCAGGAGCCCTCCATCGCTTTCCCTGCATTCTCCTATTATGCCGTCCCTGCGTTTAGAAATATATTTATGAACTGTAAAGATAAACTACTCAATAATGCAAAAGAGGCTACGATGCTCAAATGCCAAACTGACGGGGGCCAAGCGGATGCCTGACTACCCGATAACAAGCTTAAGTGTTCTATGGTTGTCATGACATTTCTTTTACAAAGCAAATGATGTCTGCAGAAAAAAAAAAATCTTAAAATTAGCCGAAAATGCAAATCTCTTTATGAGGCTGTCACCTTCATAATAACAGACAATAATTGATGATTTATGAGATGCCACCATAGCAACCAACTCCTTCAGCACCCCCTGGTTCCTCTTATACAATAGGCTTGGGCTCCTGTGAAAAAGTTTCCAGCACGAAGCTCAGGAGGTCTTCTAGCATCTTACTCCATTCGGTCTTATTAAATGAGATTCACAAATGTTGCAGGGATTTTCGTAGTCATCCAGCACTGAGGGACTGTAGTACCTTTTTGAAAAGCTGTGTAAGTCAGGACCAAAATAGAGTGGTTTCAATCAAAAGCTTTTTAAGAAAACAGATCATTTTTATTTGCTATTCAAGTTGAAATGGAAGCTGAGACACACAAATCTCCGCTGTATACTTGGCTTTTCAGAGTCCTTTGTTTAGTATTTGTATTTAAAAGTATTGGTTACATGAATCATCCCAATTTTTTGCCTACTGGTGTATAAGTTAAACTGACTATTACAGAATAAATGACGTTTTATTTAGATTGCAATTTCAATGACTGCAAAAGAAAGGCTTTTATTTACAAACGTGTATTTAAATGTCTCATGGTTCGTTACATCTGCAGTGTTCTTCATGAGAAATTAGCTCTGTAAAAATAGGTTTTACTCCTTCAGATTTCTGTCTTTTCTAACCAATAAAATCAAGTTTAGGACAGTTAGGGTCTGTAGTCTTGGTTGAAGGTCATATGGTACTAAGAGGTATCAGGTGTCTTCATGTCCAAAGGCCACATTATTTGCTCTTCCTTACCGGACTGGAGGATGAGAACCCTCATACCACAGTTCTGCAGAACTCTGTGAAACTTAAGTCCCGAAATGTGGTACCTAGAAAGGCCAATTTAATGTTGAGGGAGAAGAACTGGCATTTGCAGCTTCTGCTTAAGGTGCTTTTTTCCCCCCTCCATAATTCCTTCTCCTCTGCTTGCCATTAATAAATGGAGATTCCAAATGTGCCCTTTATATTTCAGTTCTCTTTTTTAAAATGTATTGTAGTAGGAGGAAAAATCCACTGATTAGAAAAAGCATTTTTAGAGTGATATGTTAATTCTTAGCCCATATCTTAAGATCCATACTCAGACAACGGTTCCAAAAAAAAGTAATAGAAACTTGTTTGAATTGAGAATTCGTGATCTTTCCCATTCTTTTTTACTTCTTTAAATATGACAATTAGAGCTGTTGGTTCCCAAAAGTGATTTCTGGTAGAATATTATCCAGTCACCCTGCCTGGTATATAGAAAAGAGAGAATAAATAGATGGAAACCCTTTATGTTGTTACTGGTTATAGCTAGGCATTTACTTCCCTGTTCACATTTTGATATATTTTCTATTGCTTAATTTGACTCTTTTTGTAACTTCTTATGGAATAGTTTTTATAGGATTAATTTATTTTTTTATATTTATGAGGAAAAAAATATGGAGATTTCTTTAGGTATTTAGGATGAAAACGAATAAGCTTGGTGGTTTCCCCCCTCCTTGGCTGTGTCTTCTTTGCATCCTCAACTCTCATTTCAGCAGAACTTGCTTCTGTCCTCTCTCTCTGCCACTGACTGCTCCAGAACAACAGACTAACCCGAAAAAAACCCAAACTGTAACATCTCCTACCTCTTTATGGATAGCCAGGTTTGGATACTGTAAAGAAAAATACACAGGGTAAGAACAGGAAGTCAGAAAGGCTGTTAGCTACGGTGATCCGTACAAAATGGGTGTGATTTCTATAGCTGGGCCCTTGAACAACCCCTCCGATTTTGTACGTTCTCTTCCTTTTTCGGTGTTGATGTAGTTTCAGGAGTATTGTGGGCATTTTCTGTGCTCCTCTGGAGCTGGGCTTGGTGCGGAGGTGTTCTCATTAGCATTTTACAAGCTCTGTGTGTGCAGCAAGTGTAGAAATTGCAGTAAAATTTTTTGCAGCTTATTGACCTGAAGTCCATTTGAAGTTGATAAATACCAGCTGTTCAAACAGAAAATTAAACAAAAGCAACTCAAAACTTACTCTGAAGTAAACAGGTGAACAGTATGTAAGACAAAGCAGTTCCCCAAAGGCATTTTTAGTACATGGTCATTATTTAACTCCTGACTGAAAATAAACAATGCTGACAGAGTGTGTGTTGGGGGGCTATGATATATGAACAGTGTCAGTACTGTAGGCTGATAACCTATAGCTTGACATCCTTATCTATAAACTTTGACAGATACATCAGTTTGTTATTGTCACTTTATTAACTTGCTTCTATGATAGCAGAAGATAATCTTTCTCAAAGTCTAACACAGCTAATACTTTACTAGGTAAAACATTTGGAAAAATGTCAACAAATTTTGTTTTCCCTCGAAAGGAAAATCCTTTACAATTCATTACGTATTGAAACAGGATTTCACAATATGGAAAGGAGTTGTTTGCATATCAGCAGCAGACAATAAACTGTTTTGTCACATTAAATTATTTATGCCAGAGACATTCCGACAGCCACTCTTAAAAAAAAGAATATATTGCTAGGAAATGTAGTTGTGGCTGCTTGAACTGAACACTTGCTTAATAAATTAATATTTTGGTCTTGTGATTTTTAATTGGAAAATAACAGCTGTTCCTAGTTGGAACTGTCTACTTTGTCTTCTGGTGGTTTACAGCAGAGCTGTAATAAAGATTTCACAAGCCTTCTCGCTCGCTCTATCCCATTCCCTGCTATCCTGCCGATGCCACGGGGGTGAGCGAGGGGCCAGAGCTCGAGCTGAAGCAGCATCACAGAATGTACAAAACCGGTGTTGACTTTTTTTTTTGAAACTTCTCTCAATCTTACTTCAGAATGTTAGTATGAATTATACTTCCAAATGAGCATTTTTTTTTCACGTTCTCTGAAACAGAGTTCTTTACAGTTTGCTTGAATCTGAAACTTTGTCCAACATCTGTTGCATCACTTCATGCCAGACTTCTTCGTCTTAACACCTTGCCCTGTCTATCCTACGCTTAACAACGCATTATATTTTCAAGCCTGTATATCCATGTGCATTTACCAATGAAGGAGATGGGAAATGATCCTGTAAATGCTCGTACGTTTGCTTATTTTTAGACAGAGCAGTAAGGCAAGGCGAAGCTGCTCACCAGCTGCCTGTACCCACAGCATGCTCTCGATGTGCATCAGCAGGGTTGTGGTCCTTTGGGGGGGT